>NC_037668.1:85730474-85855904 GCF_003255815.1 Theropithecus gelada
CGGAGTCTCGCTCTGTCGCCCAGGCTGGAGTGCAGTGGCGCGATCTCGGCTCACTGCAAGCTCCGCCTCCCGGGCTTACGCCATTCTCCTGCCTCAGCCTCCCGAGTAGCTGGGACCACAGGCGCCCGCCACCTCGCCCGGCTAGTTTTTTGTATTTTTTTTTAGTAGAGACGGGGTTTCACCGTGTTAGCCAGGATGGTCTCGATCTCCTGACCTCGTGATCCGCCCGTCTCGGCCTCCCAAAGTGCTGGGATTACAGGCTTGAGCCACCGCGCCCGGCAAAAATTCTAGTTATTATGCTCTCTTACCCTCCCTTCTTCTATCCCCATGAGCCTAGCATAGTGCTATATACATATTTGACTACATGACTGATGGATGTAGACAAAGTCTGAGATTTGGGGAACCTCCCAGATCATCAGTCATGAAGCAGGGCTTCAAGATGACAGCAACATATCCCCAGCTGCAGTTTGTGTAGAAAGATTTTATTTCAAGGTGCCATTAAAAGCATCTCCTTTGCTTTGTGTGTGTTAATTATTTCTGAAATATAAGAAAGTGCATCCAGACAGGGGTAGAAACATCCAGACCTTTTGCTACTCATTTCTAAAAACAGATTCTGTTCCTTTACGGAGGATATCCTGTTTAATCAAAACAGTATGTGCTCTTTTAATTTTCCTTGCTGGGTTCTGTCTCCATTCTTTTCTGTTGTTTCACAGTCATTTTTAGAGATTTAAGGAGTGGGTGGAGGAAATGGAAACAGTTTTAATAATAATAAGTTAATGATAGTAGCTAGACCTAATTTTCCTTTATGCTTTTGGAAACAGGGAGAATCAAGAACAAGTTAAGAGAGAGCTTTCTTTGCTGGCAAATTCATTTTCCATAAAGAGAGGTGGTCATCTTTCCTGAGGAGTCTGAAATTCTAAGATAAAGATGAAAAGATGATGTTTTATCATAATGACACGGATCTGCATTCCCATTTATTTTGTGCTCCCACAGCAAAATATACTGGGAACTGTCATGCTGCTTTGAAAAGTGAGAAAATATTTAGCCATTTAAATAATCCGAAAGTAAAAAGAGGCACCAAAGGGGAATAGCACAGAATAATAGCTATATAGTCTCCCTAGGAGAAAAAAAAACTCAAATTGCTGACCCAGATTTTAGAATTTATAACTCACCTCCTAAACTCTGTCTGCAACTCGTGCTATTTAGAAAAGAGTATTTCTTTGGCAGTTCCTTAATAATAATAATCCTTTACCTCCCTATAGCACTTTAGGCTTCTTTCGAAGTATTTCCACATCCATTATCTCATTTGGTCTTAAGAGCAGCCGTGCAAAGTACACAGGGCCAAGACAATTACCTCCATTAACAGAAACCAGTGACTGTTTACAGGCGTCAAACCAGCCCTGTTATAGTTAAAAGAGCAGAAATCAGCCACATGATGCTTGGGCCAAAGACCGGATTCCTTCTCGCACTGTTTCCTTGCTGAGAAGGTGCACAATTGTCAGGAGCTTCTCAAAGTTACACATTTCACCATCTTAAAAACAATTAATGTCAAGTGTTTCCTCTGAGCTGACACTACTGAAAAGACAGCCCAGCTCTGAATAGTACACACTGATTAAAACTTCCCCTTTTCCTTCTTTTGTAGTTGGGTCCAAGAAGATTTAAATTAACTTCTGGTGAAAAGCTTAGTCACTTAAAAAAAAAATTAAATCCAGAAGCTGCATTTGAGAATTTCTTACTTTCTTTTACATCATAGCTATTTCAAAGTCCTATCATACTGGTGCCTAACTCTACCTCTATTTAAAATCTACAGCTGGGTTATATTTTCACCTTCTGGTTTAAATACATTTCGAATGTGTCAGTATCATTGCTTCTACTCCAGATTAATAGGATCAGCCAAAAGGATGGCTGACATTTTTGTTGCTATAGAAACTAGTCCTGATGTTACACAGCTTGCCTTTCCCCTATTTGCCATACATCTATCCAGCTACTGAACACAGACATCTTTTTGTTTCACAAGGAATTACATTAAAAAATTAAACCATAATTTCATCCTGGTTTAGTCCCCTTTCTGTCAAAAAGAGTATTAAGTAATATTAAGAGGCATCCAAAAGAAAGTGGGAATTGCAGATATTGCTCAATAGCTTATGAGCCTCTCAGACATAAAGAGAACATAAGTTCCGCAAATTATTCCACATCCTAAATCCATGTTCTTTTCTGCTCGAGTTAAGTACTTTATAGCTTTTCCTTAGCAAACCTCTAAGCCTGGCCAACACTTTCCACATTAGTCTCTGGACAACCAAACCAAGCCAGTTCTTACTCTTCTCCCTTTCACTCACTCCCCAAAAAGAAAAGCGTTTCTGGACAGCTGTTTCCTTAAATATACCATCAACATCCTCTAACGTATCACCTTCATTGTATACTCAAGTTCTTTTTCCACAGATGCACCATCGCCCCCAGGGAAAACCTCTCACACAGAATTAAGATGTGAAGTTTCAGCACCTAATGATGCAACCAGCATGTATGGCTCATGCCAGAAGGTACACTCAATAAGGAAGAGATGGAGGGAATAATAATAATAAAAAGCACCCTTCCCAAATGACTGGGAAACACAGCTTCTCCAGCCCCTGTAATGACGGATGTTTATCAAAAGCAGAGGCAATGAGCAGCTCTGTAATTGGCAGGATCTACACTGTCAGTTGTCCATTTGTCACAGCTATGATGGTGGTAGCAGCTTATGCATTAAGTGGAATTTCTCCCTTTCCCATTACAGGTTTAAATAAAACTTTCACAACCATTTGGGAGCCATAGACTACCCAAAGGAACAGATTCCTTAGGCAGCTCCCTGGGTTATCAGGCTTACCTGGAGGTATTATGGATACTATATTGACTAAGAGAATATTTGAGGAAGTCTTGCCTCACTTGATGGAACGCACCCCACAGGTTAGATGCAAAAGACTCTAATAAGGCCGAGGCTACTTTGCACCAAGAGCCAAGGAAGAGGCAGAAATGCCAGCAGGCTTTCCATAATAAGTTAAAAACTCAAAATAATCGTCACCTTCTTCCATTTTTTTAGAGAGTGAATTTGCCTGTAGGAAAGGGCAAGAGAAAAAGTGTTAACTGAGCCCCTGCATGTGCATGGTACTCTGATGAGGACTTAATTAATATCTATGATCTTATTAAATTTTCACGATTTCTGTGAGGTAGAACTTATCCTCAAATCTGCTTGGAGGTGAAGAGCCTGAGGTTCAGCAAGGGCTGTATCTCGTCTCCGTCCCTAGCCCACTAGGCTGCAGGCTTCCTTCAGGTGGCGGAACTGGGAAGTGGAACGGCCAACAGTAGGTGCAGTACGTATCTGACCATTTTTGTAGTTTACATATACAATGTACACAAAATATATCATGAGTGAATTAAAGGGTAATACCTGTGAATTCAACCTAGAATTATTTGCCAGATAAATGTTTCATAGTGTTGGACAGGAAGTGTCATGCTGTCCATGGTAATCATAAATGGAAGACTATTTCTAGTTGAGATTCCAAGTAGGAAGTGTTTCTTCTATCCAAAGGGAGTGCTGATAGGGCAGGCAGATAACTTTCAAGACCACAGAGAAGAGGGTCTCTCTGGACAGAGCTGAGACCCTTGCCATGGCCACACTGGTTAGGGGGATCACTGGTTCTTCTGAGAGAAGAATCTGCAGACTAACCCAAGAGCTCCAGATGTATCTTTACTCAGAACTTATTTCAACCAGGGCTCTTTTAATAGTAAAAGGGGTCACTGCTAATAAGTTACCCTTGTACAACAGACATAAAGTGGGACTGACCTGGGCAAACTTAGCAACATTATCACTCTACTCATACGGTGATTGCATGAAAGTCCAGATAAAATATTTAATATTGTCCTGTTCTGACTTAAGAAGGTTACTGATGTTACTCTAGATCAGCACCATCCAATATATAAGTCAGCCACATATGTAAGTTTACATTTGTAAACTTATGTAAGTTCTTACCACATACGTAAGTTCTTACCACAAAGGTAAGAAATATGTCAGCCACATATGTAAGTTTACATTTTCTAGTAGCCACATTTTAAAAGTAAAAAGAAAAAGATAAAATTAATTTTAATAATATATTTTAGACCAGTAAATCTAAATTATTACCATTTCAACATGGAATCAATATAAAAAATTAGTCAGATATTTATATTCCTTTTTTCAAACCAGATTTTGAAGAATAGGTAGACTTTGAGTGTATTGAGGTAGAGGCTCCCAAGAGAAAAGAAAGAACCCTTTAGATTTCTTAGATAAAATGAAGAAAATAATGTAGGAAAATTTTTTTGTTTCTTTTCTTTCTTTCTTTTTTTCTTTCTTTTTTTTTTTTTTTTTTTTTTGGGATGTAGTCTCACTCTGTCGCCCAGGCTGGAGTGCAGTGGCACGATCTTGGCTCACTGCAACCTCTGCCTCCTGGGTTCAAGCAATTCTCCTGCCTCAGCCTCCTGAGTAGCTGAGATTATAGGCATGTGCCACCACACCCGGCTAATTTTTGTATTTTTAGTAGAGACGGGGTTTCACTATGTTGGCCAGGCTGGTCTCGAACTCCTGACCTTGTGATCCACCCACCTTGAACTCCCAAAGTGCTGGGATTACAGGCGGGAGCCACCGTGCCCAGCTGAAAAAATTTTTAAAAAGAAAAGAAAAGAATAAAAACCACATTTTAATCAAGTGGAAGGGATTCTAAACCTGAGTTGGAAGCAAAGGTTATGACTGGGGAGGTTGGACACCGAGGAGGAGGAAGGGAAATCAATGGTACATTGGACACCATAAATGTAACGTTTTTCGTGCAAAAAGTAAGGAGGGGTCTTCTGGAGAAGATGAAGCAGGTTACGCATCTATGGACTACAGGAGAAAAAATTCTGCATTTCTAGAAAGAAATAGATAATCAAGCAGGATGTGGACAAGACTACCAGCTTCCTCAGGTGTGAGTACATAATTCATTTTTGTATCTCCAGCACCTAGCAGAGTGTCTGGTGCAAAGTATTAACTTCATCCCAATTGTTGGGTAAATGACTTGCCAGGAATTGATGTATAAAAGGAAACTGGCCCTGACACAAAGGGAGGGTAACTGCCATTTTTGGGTCCCCCATTCTCTGGGAACCTCATGAGGCTTATGTCGTCTAATACAGTAACACTGAGAGAGGGAATGCTAAGCGCACTTTATGGATGAGGAAGCAGAGACTCAAAGAGGTCAAACTTGCCTAAGGCCTTACCAGCTAGCAAATAGCAAAGCTGGGATTTGACCCTTGACCTGTCTGATTAGGAAGCCCATGTTCGTTTTATCATATCACGCTGTCCAACCAGCTGGTGAATGTCTTTTGAGAAGGATAAGTGTAATAATGTGCTGCTGATGGTAATAATCATGGTTAATATATATATGCCACTTGCTAGGTTGCCAGCACAGTTCTAAGCATTTATGTCAATTCATTTAGTCTATTCAACCATCCCATGAGGTAGATGTTACTATAATCTCCATGTTATAGAATAAGCTGAAGGCAGGAAGTTTAAGCCACTTGTCAAAAATCACACAGCCAGTGAGTGGCCAAGCTGGGATTTGAAGCTTGGTGGTTTGGTCCCAGCATCCATAGCATTTGCTCACCCACAAGTGCTTATTGTGGCTGAGGGTGGGGGTTCACATTCTGTGCTGTGAATGTGGTCACACTGTAGGGTAATAGTCAGAGATTTGCCCAGCACACAGACTTACTATATTTTGTTCTTGGGATATGAACAATGGTGGATTGCTTTTGAAATTTGACTAATTCTTCCAGGGTGTGATTTAGAGAAATAGGGTATCTAAGACATGTTACCTCATAATGTGTTTACAGGAGAGCCTGAGAGCTTCATTACTGACCCAAGTGTAACACAACACAGACATTCTCAGCACAGGATTTATATTTGACCTCACCAATAACATGCACACGGACTGATACATGTCACATTTTTAGTAGCAATTTTGCCCAAAGCCAACAGTGGGATATGCCTCTTAACCAACACCATAGTGTAGCCTCTCAGAGAAAACAAATATTTATTCCCTGTGTCAGTCATTCATTGCCTGCAGCTAATATTTATGGCATTCATCCAGAGCACTAGCCAGCAGACAGTCTGCTTTGTCGAGCTTCAGAGATTCCAGCAGCAGATGGGCAGAGGAGCACTAAAGTTTCCTGGAGAGATTCACAACTCCACAGTTGGGAGAAAGAGCTGACCGGTGACCTGCATGGAGAAAGACATGAATGATCCCAGACTGCACTGATGAGTGGCCTTGGGGGAGTGCTTCCCATGGGGATACTGGATATTGATCAGGATAAACTGGGAAAGGCCTAGACTGGGTGTTAGTGCCCACGTAGTGATTTAATGTCATGGCTTCAGACAAGCTACTTCATACCCTGGGTCTCAGCTTTCTCAGAAGTAACATGAAAAGGTTGACCCAGTTTCACTGAAGATCCTTACAATTTTATGCTAACATAGTCAACTTCATTCCCACTCTGGAACAAAGCCCTGGCTCCTGGTGACCCCAGACTGAGTCAGAGTTTAGGGCCCCTAGCTTGCTCAGAAGGAAAGCTCTAACATCTTTACCATCTTTGAAGATGATCATCCAGCTTGAAACAGCAGATTTTGGATGTCCAAGAGGAACTTATTTCGTAAGCCCTCAAATTCAAGAATACGAATCGGATAGCTTCAGGATAGTTACTTTCCAGTAGAGAACAAGTAAGTGAGAACATCAGAGGAGGCAAGACTGTATAGAAGAAGGCACACAGGGCTATAGTAGGAATTGAAGCCAGATTGTCAAAGCATGTGAATGCCTCACTGAGTTTAGATCTCTGGACTTTATTCTATAAAAGTTGAAGAATCATCACAGGAGTTAAGGGCAGGAGGAAGGTGACTTGAGTGGGTTTTAGAATAATAGATCTGGTAGCAGGGCAGAAACTGGACTGAAGAGTAGACAGATCCTTAATTCTTCATTCATTCACTCATTTATTCTACAAACAAGTATTGAGGTCCTCAATGAACATTTGTTGATTGAATAAATGACTATATGATCTCAAATAAGAAATTTTCTTATTAGGCATTTTGCTGCTGGGACCCGGTGTATAGTAAGGTGTAATTGTCCTTCATTGAGTGAATGTGTGAATGTTGTTCAGGTCAGGTCCCACAAGAGGATGAGGTCATGAGGAAAGGGTAAAGAAACACCATCTCAGGAGACTTGGTACCATTTCTGATCTCCTGGATCTGATTCCGCTCCCCTAGAATAATTTTGCAAGCCCAGCTGCATCAGCATGTTGAGTTATACAAGGTAGCAAGCTGTCCCACTGTAACAGGTGTGGTGTATCATTCCGTTGGTGCATGAAATTAAAAAGATGTGGTTTGCTAGGGTACAGCAGATAAACCAAACTTGCTTCTCAGTCCATCTACTTTTATTCACATGTAAAAACCTCAGAAGAAGGAAACAGAGAACCAATCAGTCTGATTAACTATCCATAGGTTAGTGCCAATAAACAGTTTCATGCTATCCACTGCCAAGGAAGTGGGGTGTGCGATGTTTATTGAGTTCCTACTGTGTGCTTCGCATATTAGGAGATGTGATATATGTATGCAGAGAGTTACCTCCAGTAGTTTACATATAATGATGAGCAGGATATGAGTACATTCTTGTGACACAGTGTGAGCACTGCTGTGGAAGAGGAATAAACAGGACCTGTAGAATATCAGAAGAGGAGCATCTCATCCATGCTGAGAACACTAGGGAAGGCTTTGTGATGGAGGTAATACCTGACCTGAATCTTGCAGGAAAACTAGGAATTATCCAAAAGGAAGAGAGGGAGAAAGCAGCAGCAGGTATGCGGAGATAGTGGGGAGGGCAGCAAGTTGGCCCACTCTGTGCACCATGGATGGAACATCTGCTGTAGACACTGCCTCCCAGGGCTCCAACATGGACAGCGAATTCCTGCCAGAAAGTGAAGAGATACAGCAAACAGGCATCGGAGCAGATGTGGCAAGTGCACAGGGTTAATCAAGCATTCTGCAGCCAGCAAGAGATATAAATGCCCCCAGAGCAATATTGGCAGCAGCTGGCAGGAGATGGCACTGACTCAAGCTTTGTCCTCCTGGAATAGGAAGTGCTCTGCCCACTCTGAGGACTGGAGGCACTTGCCATGTGCTCCTCTCCCATTTCTTCTTATTCACATAGAGACCAAGAGACAGGGGGAAGGGAAAAAAATTAGTAATAGTGTCACTGACCTACAATAAAGAAAGTAATCAATAATCATTCTACAAAGGAAAAAGAGATGAAGAAGATGGGTATTTGGTAATTTGATGGTTTCTATTTGCCTCTCTGGCTTTGATTTTACGGTTGGGAAGGATGTGAATGTTATTACATGGCAATGAGGTTGCTATGGTAACTCTTTATTGTTTAATATAAGACAAGCTAAATCTTAGATAAGTTACTGGGAGAAAAATTAATGCTGCCAAAGGCCAGATCCAGTTTTTGATTCCCTTTTTTTATTTAACATTTATGCCTGTTTCCCCTTCATAACCTGCCCTTCTCCTGTAGGACTTCAAACACATATCAAAATGAAGAACAGTTCAGCCATTGTTAAAGGGATCCTGTACTATAGAAAACCAACTAGGACCCATTGGTCAGGAAGAAAGAAGTCAGTTACACATGTTAGTGTCTGTGCCTAGGATAACTCAAAAGGTGGCTCAATTCTAGCTTTGCAGTCAACATTCCTTTTCTGCAATCCCAGCTTTACTACTTAGTCATTCTGTGACCTTGGACAATTAAACTTTCTGGACCTATTTCTCAATATTCAAGATGAATTCAAGAGAATAATAATAACATCCACCTCATCAAATTTTATGAGGAAAAATAAATTATGGAAGATGGTGAAGAATTTAACACAGTGCCAGGAGTGCCAGGCAATACTTCGTACTCCATAATTAGTAGCTATTCCTCTTTTTCCTCCTCCTATAATGATAATGGGGAGGATGACTATTATTTTATTAGTATTTCAAGGTCCAGTTTAAGAGCCATGTCTTCTACCTTTCGTGACTTATCTGGAACACACAAAGGCTACTTCCCTTCTGTACTCCCTTTGGCCTGCCTACAGGTATCATAAAGGTGGCACTAGGATGGGGGCAAGGAAAGAGCAGGAAAGCTCTGGTGCCACTGACAATCCCTGAGAGCTTACCTTGCTCCAGGTCCTATGCCAGGCCCCTCACTTATATCATTTTATTATTTGTTAAAACACTCCAACGGTGTTGACGTGATCATCCCCATAGTTGTTTGTTTGTTTGCTTGTTTGTTTTTGTTTCTGAGACGGAGTCTTGCTCTGTCGCCCAGGCTGGAGTGCAGTGGCGCGATCTCGGCTCATTGCAAGCTCTGCCTCCCAGGTTCACGCCATTCTCCTGTCTCAGCCTCCTGAGCAGCAGAGACTACAGGCACCTGCCACAACACCTGGTTAATTTTTTGTAGTTTTAGTAGAGACAGGATTTCACCGCATTAGCCAGGATGGTCTCGATCTCCTGACCTCGTGAGCTGCCTGCCTCGGCCTCCCAAAGTGCTGGGATTACAGGCGTGAGCCACCGCGCCCAGCCAATCATCCCCATCTTACAGAGGAGAGAGCTGAGGTTCAGAGAGGTTTAAAACTTTTCTGAAGTTCTCACTGCTTATACATGGCAAATCTGTGGACGTCTGATTTTAAAACTCCTGCTTTTTCCACAGCACCATACAGTTTTCCTTTTGATACATTTTTATCTTATCTCCCACCACACCTCCTGCCGCAGTAATCTTGGGGACTGAGAGTGGGCTTTCATTTTTTTTTTTTCTTTGTGTTCTGGCTTTTCCCCTGTTTCAGTGATACCACATATTATATGCTCAACAAAAACCAGTTGATTAAAGTATTGGAATCAAGTCAAGGAAAAAAAAATGAGACAAGAAAAATGGATGCAGCCGTGTATGCATGCAGAGACTGACTTGGCTAATGTATTGAGTCTTAGATTTCAATTGACAGCAAGGATAGACAAAAAGAAAAATGTATCCTACTTTTGACATAAATGACAATCCAGAAAAAGAGGAGGATGGGCTAAGAAAATTGTGGTTAAAATAAAGCAGGTGGAATCTGAGAAAAACTAATTAACTTTCTAATTATATCAGAAGTTGTAAATTATAAGTTTTTACACTCTTAGAAAAAAGACTGAGAGGAAAAGATGACAAACCAGTGATTTCAATATCACCTAAGAATACATAACTTTCATTTTATGGGCAGCTCTGGTGGTAATATTATAAAAAGCATTCTGGTTTCCTCAAATTCCCTCTTAATGAATGGCTTCTCAATTCAATAATTTTATTTCAGTTAATCTATCACCTTGAAAGCACATTTTAAGAAAGCCTAGTAGAGCACTCTTTTAGATAATTCAATAAATGTTTAATTTTTCCCAACCCCCTCCCATCAAGCATTCACCTTGTTTGGATTACAGCCTTAACTGACAGGCAGAGGTTCACTTATAGCATCTGAGCTGAGGCTCATTCTTCTCTTGCCAAGGTGCATTATGAAAAATTTAAAAGTGAATTACGAGACAGTATCTGATTGTTAACTAACAATTGTATTAAAAATTTAAGAAGCTCGCTTAAGAAAAATGAAGTATAAAAACAATAAAACAATTTCAGTGGTAGGTAGTCAAAAGTGTTTTGTAGTTTTAAACCTCAGAGAACATAGCTTTGATTTTGGCTGTTTCGTATTTGTTTTCTGATCTTCAGCTCACAGGGCTTCAGTTTTCTCATCTGCATAAGATGAGAAGAATGCCGCCTACCTTACAAGACTGCTATTATTCTGTAAAGAGATAATGCACAAAATTCTTGCTAGGCAGTAAACATTCAATCAATGGTTTCTCTGGAGTAATAATATTTCCAGTTGATAGGATTCATTTATTCATCTAACAAACGTTTATTGAGAGCTTCTTGCCAGGTGACAAGCACTGTGCCAGATGCCAGGGAAACAATATGGTAGACAGTCTCTGGGTCTGGGTAACTCACAGTCTGGTGGAGGCCCAGCTCTTTCTCTGCCACCTCTTTGCTCAGCCTGCTCCCTTCCACCCAGAGATTCCCACCCCAGCTGAAGGTTCGTAAGTAGCAAGATTTCTTTAAAGTACAACTACAGCCCCAAATTGCTTTTTCTGATAATAAAATAATTCCTTACATGGGTAAATACAGACCATTCTTACATCCATTATCTCATGTGAGCATTACTGCAGTGCTAATAATAACAGCAGTCAGTACTTAAGAAGTATGATACTATGTTGATATGTTCACATTACAGGTTGGAGACTGGTGTTTGTCCAATTGTATCTAACTCCTTCTCACGACACTGTACACTCTCTCCTGCTCTGCTGTGAGAAACGGCCAGACAAGGACTGCTATCTTGTGAAGATGAGGAAACTGAGGCTAGGGAGAGGAATTAACTTGCCCAAGAATGTTCTGTAAGTGACTGACAGAGACATGATTAGAACGCAGGTACCTTGTCACTTACAGATTCATTCAGTCACTCAGCTTAGATGTCCTGAGCAACGAAAGACCATGAAACCTCTGGAATCCTCTGAATAAGAATGACAAAAGTAATGGTGACACTATCAGTTAACATGTTCTTACTCGCTACCAAACACTGTTGAATGAGTACTTCATCATTTTCAATCTTGGCAGTAATACTATGAGGTAGGCCTATTACTTTTCCTATTTTTAACACATAACTAAATAGCAGGTAGGTTATAAAACTTGTCCAAGGCAACAGAGCAAGTAGTAGAGGCAGGATTTAAACCCTGGCAGCTTGACCTCAAAGTTGGCCTTCTCAAACACGTCTCTGAACAGCATCTCTCACCCAGTTATTGGCTAATGTGTATACATGTATGTGAGTATGTATGTCTCCTTACACATGAAAAAATATATATATATAGTTCCCTGTGCAGGAAAGAATTGACACATAGGCCTGAAGCACACCTTTTGAAGGCCCTGCCTACAAGATTGGTTCTTTGCTGATGTCTGGCAACTTGGCTCTTTAAATAGTCCCTAACTGATAAGATTGATTTACTATACCTAGACTGTTTATGCAAACAATGCAGTTTGTGCAGAAAACCTCCTTTCTTTCTGGGAGTCTAGAATTTTAGTAGTTGCTAGATGGAGACTGCATATGTGACTAGTGCCCAAAAAAATTCTTGAGTACTAAGTCCCAAGCGGGCTTCTTTAGGCCAGAAACATCACAAATGTTGCTGTATTTTTGCAGCTGGGGGTAGAGTACATTCTGTGTAATACTTCCCGGGAAGGAGAGAGATTAGGAAACCTAATATGAATTCCTTCAGACTCTACTAATGTTCTTCCCTTACTCATCTAGCTGTATATCTGGGGGGTACTTCCATAATAAATCTTAGCCCTGAGTATTACTATATGTTAAGATATTGAGTCCTGTGAGTCCTTCAGGTGAATCACTGAAAGCATGGTTATTCAGGTAACCCCACCAAATATTGCCTCATTCAAAAGCCATGAAAAAATTATATTAACCAAATAATGCATATTTATTTTCTTTCTTCTCTCTCTCGCTCTTTTTTTTTTTTTTTTTTGAGAAGGGTTCTCACCCTGTTGCCCTGGCTGTAGTGCAGTGATAGGATCATGGCTCACTGCAGCCTTGACTTTCTGGAGAACAAGTGATCCTCCCCTCTCAGCCTCCTGAATATCTGGGACTACAGGTGCATGCCATTGTGCCTGCCTAATTTTTTGTATCTTTTGTAGAGACAGTCTCACTTGTTGCCCAGGCTGGTCTCAAATTCCTGGGCTCAAGTATTCCTTCTATCTCATCCTCTCAAAGTGCTGGGAATACAGGCATGAGTCACCATGCCCGTTTTCTTTTATTTTTCCAATGATTCATTGAATAAACACTCATCAAGAACATACTATGTGCCAGAGACTATGCTTTGTTCTGTGGAAACAAAGGTGAACACACAGACATGGCTCTTCCTCATATAAAACTTATATTCCAGTGGAGAAGACACATGTTACATAATAGGACAAACACATAACGATTAAAGCATATACATATGCATGTGTACATGCATAATTACATCATATATACTTGCATATGACATGTATAATTAAATCATAAATCCATGCATATGTATATGTAAGATCAACTGTGATCTGAGGCATGAAGAGCAGTACAAAGAGCCATGCCAGTGTCACAGAAAGTGTCCTTGAGAAAATGACATCTGAGCTGATGTCTGAAGGACAAGTCAAGAGCAACTAGATGAAAAGAGGGTGGGAAATAGAATAATACGACTTTTGGGGATACTTCCTATTTCTCTTCCAAGCTTTAAAACCCGGGCCAATAAATGAAAAGAAAAAGTGACAATCATACCACTGGATAGCCATTCTCGTCACAAGGACAATTTTAAGAGCATAAATGGGACCTATTGAGGTGTACAGAGAAAGGAATCTTCAGGGGTGTCTGGGCCCTAGATGGGACAGATCTTGGTCCAACACTTTGAACAGCCTATGAGAACGGTAAACAGCGATGCTCTCCATTGCTGTGAGATTTTTAGTCAGATACTTCCTTCTTGCATTGCTGACAGAGGACAGTCACACCTGGGTCATCTCAACCAGCCCCAGTTTTCCATGGTAAAAATCAGGGCATGCTGTCATTGAATAATTGCAGCTTGCCTACTGAAATGCAGATGTGCAGTCAATGGAGAAGATTCAATTTCTGGAGGGGCAAAGAGAGAAAAGACAGAGGGAATCAAAGTAGCTGCAGTCTTTCTATTTGTTCTCTCCTGAGTCTTTGGTTACTCAAAGGACTGAAGTGGATTTGTTTATGTTTCCAAGGGAACTGGGCTCAGATGCCTGGGTATTTTTGTAGGGGTTGGGGGTGTGCTATACAGTCCATCCAAAACTGGCCTTAAGGAGTTATTATGGGCTTGGAAGACAGGGATGAAAAACTGTGAAGATTCTCTTCTTTTCCTTTTCCATCACAAATCCTAACACACATATGAACCTACAGTGATGCCTCTCAGGCTGTGGATAGGGAAGCTCTGTAATGGTGGCACAAAAAGGAAATAAGTGAGCCTGGGAAGGACTGAGACTGAAAAAAAACAATCCTGGCCGGGCACGGTGGCTCAAGCCTGTAATCCCAGCACTTCGGGAGGCCGAGACGGGCGGATCATGAGGTCAGGAGATCGAGACCATCCTGGCTAACACGGTGAAACCCCATCTCTACTAAAAAATACAAAAAAAAAAAAAACAAAAAAAAAAACTAGCCGGGCAAGGTGGCGGGCGCCTGTAGTCCCAGCTGCTCGGGAGGCTGAGGCAGGAGAATGGCGTAAACCCGGGAGGCGGAGCTTGCAGTGAGCTGAGATCCGGCCACTGCACTCCAGCCTGGGCGACAGAGCGAGACTCCCTCTCAAAAAAAAAACAACAAAAAACAAACAAACAAACAAACAAACAAAACAATCCTGTGCTCACAGTACTTTTCTAGGATATTTGTAAGTCAGAAACTTACAAATTTGCTCCCAGTGTGTTTACTTGGTTGTTGTTATTGCCTATTATTGGTGGTGAATCCTACTATTTCTCTTAGAAAAGAGAACAGATTAAACTTTATTATATGCCAGGCACCGAGAACAAACCTGTAAATAGGTGTTTAGTTCCTATTCTATAGATTTGGAAATAGGTTCATTTATGCATTTCTTTTATATGAACATTAACTGTTGCATGTTTCACGTCGTACCAAGTACTTTGCAGACATTATTTCATTTAATTCTTATAATAAAGGAATCTTCACTATAAAAAAGAAAGCTCACATCCATGCTTCCTGTTCTTGTACATTCAGCCCCTTTAAGAGTCAGGCACTGTCCTTGGTTCCAGTTAAGTTGGCTGCCCAGGACCACACAGCTTATGCTTCAGGGCAGTGTTGGGGAACAGAAAGATTAATGTCAGGAGCATTAATAAAGCAAGATGGAGAGTTGAATAAATAAGTGAATGAGTTAGTGAGTTTGGTGAATTAATAAATAAATAAAAGTAGTTGGTGAATTGACGAGTAGGCTAAATGTAGAAACAGCAATATTTTCTCATGAGGATAACTGAATATTTTCAAACTCAATTTCTAGCCTAGCCTAACTGCATGATACCCAAAACATCATTTGACATGGATGACAGAAAGTCATCAAACTAGGAGAGGCCAGTAAAATGAAGAAAGAAACTCATTTTGTTCAGACTTGTTTTAGCTATGGTTTAACACAGTTTAGGACCATGGCCATAAAGCCCTCAGGAACAACCTAATGTGCTTGAAAGTATCATATTAAATTACATTTCATTACATTTTGCCCAAACAGCATAGCAATATCTGTGTACAATATTTGTAACAGAATGCAAAAACGAATCTTGTATTTGCATCCTATTAACCTATTTAAAATCTCAAACAGAAGAAGATGAATTGGAATATTTTGCAGTCTAATGCATTAGAATATAAAATGTGGAAATATAAAGTAGCATTAAACAACTGCAAATATAATAATAAGCACTGTAATAGTAATGCAGTGATTTTAGATTGCAGTAAATTCACAGTTTTGTCCACAACACCACAGAGATAAGAAATGGCTGGTTTGAAGTACAAAATGAAGCTTTAAGGAAATATAAATTTTGCTGCCATACTCTCACCCATTCTACTAAAAGAAATCAATTAGTTTTGTCTTGAAAATAAAATAACATACACAGAGGCTAACTAATATAAGGAGAAAGCTTATGTTGACTGCTTTTTTGAACACAGTAGATACTCAATGAATAATTATTGTGGAACTGATATATATTTCCTTCATTCTTTGAATATTTCATTAGTACATACCATGTACCAGGCACTAGGTTATATATACCAAAGCAAAAAGGGATTCAGCAGTCATTGTTGCCTTATTAAATGTTTCAGTCTGTGAAGGGAATATATATATATATATCTTTTATATATGCACAGGTTTTTTTTATATATATATGTGTGTGCACAGTTATAGATATATGCACACACAGTTTTACATATATATAAAACTGTGTGCACATACATATGTGTATGTATATATACATATGTGTATAGATATATATTATATATGTACAACTAGACATGACTATATATACGGTTTAAAATATATATACATAAAATATGATAAAAGCTATAATTAGAAGTGTAAAAGATGCCAGAGAGCAGAGGAAACGAAAAGGCCATGTGTGTCTTCGAGGGCTGAGGCCAACCTTGTCCTCCTGTGTGGTCAACTGAAGTGTATTTCAGTGAACAGGATAACCCAGGCCCCCCTTCCTAAGTCTATTTTCCCCACCTTTTGTTAAACTTGTTAAGAGAGGTCTGGGTTCAATTTCGCTAAATGAGTCATCCGTTCTCCTTACAGAGAGTTTAAAGTTTCATGAAAGAGGACATTTGTGCTCAATCTTAAAGAATGATAAAGGAAGGATATTCTTTGACTGATGGATTGGCATGTGCAAAAAGCACCTATGAGAAACTAACGTGGCTAGGGTGTAGGGTGGGAATAATGGGCAGCTCATACTTGATAATAATAATCGTCAACATGATTTTAGATTCTATGCATAGACTAAAGAACAGTGGCTTTATGATTCAGTGTTGATATTAGGCAACGCTATGATCTAGGGGCAGAAAGGCATCTGACATTTTCTGAGAGCTTGTTATAAGCCAGGAAACCATGTCTAGGGCTTTATAATCAGCATCACTGTCAACTTTCATAGCCACTCTTTACGTTAGCTATCATCAACCCTGTTTTCAGATAAGGAAACTGACTCATTTAAAAATTGAACACTTTTTCCAATGTCATATAACAAAGGAGACTTCCGTCATTAATTCTAACTATTCCCAAGCAGAAATTGTCATTAGAAACCACAGAATGCCTCTGGGAGCTTTCAAGTCAGGAAACAGGGGCCCAGAGAGTCCAAGTGACTTGGCCAAGGTCACCCAGCAAGTTGTTGGGAAAGCCTAGATATGAGCCCAAGACTCCAGAGTTCTCTTCTAGTCCTCCATGATTACTGTCTCGTCAGACTCTCACTTCCCCAGCTACTGCCTGTGCAAACAAGGGAGACAGTGCAGTGATAGATCGTGCCTAAGAGCTATTTTAATAGCCCTGCTGTTTTGCTGGAGAAACACAGATGTTGCGATTTGCTCCTCCTGAAGCCTGCAGCAGGGTTACTACTCAAGCAGCCACCAGATGCTGCTGTTTCCAAAAGACACCTGAATGCGGCCAAGCTCCTGGGAACACACAAGGAGGACTGCTTAGGTCACCAACGCCCCATGACATTCATTAATAGCTGCCTTGATCCTTTGCTAACATAAGCACTCTACCCATTTGGGTCAAAGCCCCAAGGCAAATGAAGGATTAGTAATTCCAGATATCAGAACTTCTTGCCTTCACTGAGGCTCACTTAAAACCCAACTCAAGGCCAGTCATACTTCATGGACAAGTTCAAGTCCATAAAGTGTGGAAAGAAAAGAATGGGAGAGAAAGAGGAAGGAATTCATATTTATTACCTTACCACTACTGCACTTGATGTCTAATGAATACTTTTTCATTTAATCATTACAACAACTCTGTGAAGAAATTATGATGATCCCTCTAACAGGTGAGAAATGGAAGCTAGAAAGGTGATGAAATTCATCAAACTGTAATATAGTTAATCTGGGGTAAAGAAGGGTTTTGACCATTGGTCTGAAGTGTTCCATGCCTACACAGTTTCCAGGAAAATGTCAGCAAAGATTATTTTCAATACCTGGCATGTCAAGTAAAATAACTGACTCTAGAATCCCCGGGTAAGCCACTCATCATCCTATCTCCTTCTCTCCGATGGTACTCTTCTTTTCAGGATGACTGTCTGCCTCCAATCATTCTGGTTCAAAAGCTTCTACGCTCACTCTTTTGGAGATGAGGGAAGGAGAGATGGAGGGAGCCAGGGGCTGACTCATTCAGAATCCATTTTCATAAATGTGAACCTTTTTGCAGTGAAATAAATTTCCCACCTATGGTATCTCCGCATCTCATTCGGCATCCCCCATCTCTTGATTATCACTGTGGGTTGTAATGTACACTCTATTAAATGGGCAATAAACACAGCAAGGGTTATTGCCACACATAATAGCTAACAGAGATCTTGTCTTTTTTCCTATTTCAGAGCCTTCCACACCTTTCTCCTGACACCCTTCCTATCTCCCTACTAAAAAATAAAAGCCAGAAATATGCCCTGATCTGTGGCATACAGTCTCTTCATTTGTTCAACAAACCGAGCACTTCTTCACGGCCCCCTGGACATACTTTCCTCTCAGCGGCTCTGTTTCAGAGAATGCATCTCCATCCATCTGACTGCTCAAACCCGAAACCTAGGAGTGATCCTTGGCTCTACTCCCTCCTTCATCGCTTCCTTCTAATCCATCACAAAACCCAAACCCACCTCCTGAATGTGTGTCAATCCATTTCCATGGCCACTAACCTAGTCCAAACTGGCAGTCTTTCTCAGGCTACAACAGTAGTCTCATAATGGATCCCTCTTTCCTATTTGATTTTCTATCCCTCTCCCAAAATACATTCTCCAAGCAGTAACCAGAATGATCTTTATAAAAAACAAATCTGATTGTGCCACTTTCCTATTCTTAAAACCATTCAGCGGGTGCTAATGGTTTTATTTGTTCATTTCCCCAAATCTCCTTTTTGGCTAGTGAAACATCTCCAGTACACTCATGTTTCCACCCTTGCCCCATGCTTTCTAGTCCTCTCACCTTTCTACTTGACTTCTCCCAGGTAACATCCAGGTTGTGTTTCTTTGGCCTGAAGCATGGTTATTCTGTGATCCAAATCATATCTGACCTTGTACATATGCAGAGTGGGTGGATGCCTAGATGGTGATATTTGAAGGATTCCTGTCCTAAAATATCTCGCCTACTCCAAATTAGACCACATCACTTCCCTACTTGAGACACTCTTCTGCCCTCCCCTCCCAAAGCCTCCAGGAAAATGGCCCAACATATTAAGATCATGCACAAAATCCTCATTATCCTGATATCTGCACATCCTTCTGGCTTCACCTCTTGCTGTGATTTCCCCCATACACACATGCTTGATTCACCTTTCTTGCATTTAATACTTGAGCAGTTTTATCCTCTATCACCACCATGCCTACCACCTCCACCACCTTCACCACCCCCACCTCCACCTCTACCACTACCTCCGCCCCCACTACCATTACTACCACCACCTCCACTGCTTCTATCCTTACTATTATTATCACTTCCATCACCCCAATCCCCAGTATCAGCAACTATCTCCATGCTACTACCACCATCATTTCCCCCCACTGTTACCACCAGTGGATATTTACTGAGTGTTTACTCTGCTATAGGCACTCTGCTAAGCCTCTATATATTTTGTCACATATCTGGATTTGAACCTAGGCACTGTGACTCCAGAATCCAGACTCTTAAGTATTATTCCCTCTTTCTATCACTTGGAGTTCTCTGAATGTTCTAGGCTACTTTATCCCTGTGCCCATGGAATATCACAGACTTATAAAATGACATTTTTCAAAGAACATGCAATAATATCAAAGAACGGTGTTTTCAAAAAGTTAGGCTATTGAGAAGTCAATAGAATAAATGTAACAAAGAATCCAAATATTTTGTTACATTTACACGGAAAAAAAATCTTAAAGAAAATGCAACAGAAAGTTGAGAATGATTTATTTGGGTGGCATAAACATGGGTAATTCTAATTTTCATCATGAGTTTTAAAAAATATGGTTTAAAATTTAGGTAATGAACATATATTATGTATAAGAACAGAAAAAAAATAACTGGCATGATTGAAAGATGTGGAAAGTATAGAAATATATTCTTACAAAGTGTTGGAAAGAAAAAAATTCCTCTTCTGTGTCCCATAATAGCTTCATAAAAGAGATATATTATGATTTGGTGAAAAGAGCATGGGTGTTGGAGTCCCAGTAGCTGACTGTGGCTCTGCTATTTACCAACCATACCACCTCAGACCAAGCACTTCATCTCTCTGTGTCTCAGGTTTCTCATCCAAAGAATGAGACAAACTGGCTCATTGCAGAGACTTACTTAGGTAAACATAACTTATTTATCCTTTTTTTTTTTTTTTTTTTTTTTTTCAGACAGGGTTTCTCTCTGTCACCCAGGCTAGAGTGCAGTGGCACAATCATGGCTCACTGTAGCCCTAACGTCCTGGGCTCAAGTAATTCTCCTGTCTCAGTGTCCCAAGTAGCTGGGACTACAGAAGCATGCTAACACGCTCAGCTAATGTATTTATTTATTTATTGTAAAGACAGGGTCTCACTATGTTGTTCAGGCTGTTCTCAAACTCCTAGCCTCAAGTGATCCTCCCATCTAGGCCTCCCAAAGTCCTAGGATTACAGGTATGAGCCACTGCACCCAGCCACATTCTTTCTCAAAAGTCCCAGCCCTTCTTTTCAGGATTCTCTGGAGGATTTCTCTAGTAATTCTCCTAAATGCAAACCAAGCACTAGAAATCTTAGGCCTAGAAAATGAATCAGTAAAAAAAATAAATAAATAACAACCCATCTAAGTGACTTAGGCCTCAGACTCCTGCTCCATCCTTAAAAAAATAGAAATGAAACCCAGCATTTCACTAAGTGACTTTGACAGTTCTCAGCCATGATGCCAGGGAAAGAGTTCATTGTCTGTGCCAACATTCCCTATGACCTGAAGTGCCCCAGATCTCTCCTATTCTTCTCTGATTTTTCACCTCCATTGGCAGATACATGGAACAACTGTATTTATAATTAGTATTTTTTGTCATTTAAAGTTCACCAGATTTGTAGTCAATCATTGGCTGAAAAACATTTATTATTTGCAATATATTATTAGTTTATTATGGCTCATTGCCCTAAAATACTTCGTTTAATCCTTTGCAGGTCCTTAAACACAAATATGGCAGCTATTAGCAACCTCTTCAGTCAGGCATAAAATTGTACCCAGAGGCCTCATAAACAATAGAGTGCTTTGCAAAGATTAAATCAGTGTACACAGCTGTGAAGGAGGCCATTAGGAAATGCATTATCATTCTGTTTTACTGTTACTTTGTGTGCTACTCTGCTCTTGTCAATCCATCAGTTAGCCCTGCCTCTGCCCTGTAAGTGGAAAAGGCTTTGCACTTTACCAGGCAAAAAGACAGCCACTGGGAAAAGTAGGATCCCAGCCTTTCCGTGTAAGGTTAAGGGGACTTGGATGTCATTGTGCAGGGTCAGCTTGGAAAAAGTCAGTGTCACAGTGCTTACCTCTTTCGATAAGAGACAGGCATGGAGGCAGCCTTCCGTGTGACAAGACTTCCTGGAAGAGGCTCATTTCATATCAAATTGTTTTCTTATTGGCCTTTGAGTCTTTATTCAAAATGCTGTCTCCAGAAAGAGGATAAGTAGGAGACTATTATTGATAAAACACCTGTTACCCATGGGCTTTCCCTGATAGGCATTTATTTAGTCAACAGGATGCATTTTGTGGGTGATGCTGAAGTCACATAGAAATGTTAGAAGAAAACTCAGTGTCTGGTGGGAGAGGTAAATAATTAAGGTATATCTAATACTATGTAATCAGTGTAAGGTTTCCTAGCAGAAGGAATATCTGAGCTAAAGCTAAAAGGATATAGAAAAAGTATAAGCAACAAGAGCTACGGGGAGTTGTGGAGATGGGACAGAGTGTATTCCAGACTCTGGGATCAGCACATCCAAAGGCAGAGAAGTGTGAAACAAGAGGGTACTGATGCTCCTGAACTTAGGATATATGTTGAAACTATAAGTCAAAAATGCATTTAATACATCTAACCTACCTAATATCACAGCTTAGCCTAGGGTATTAGTCCATTTTCACACTGCTATAAAGAACTACTTCAGACTGGGTAATTTATGAAAAATAATTAAAAAAAAAGGTTTAATTGACTCACAGTTCCACATGGCTGGGAAAGCCTCAGAAAACTTATAATCATGGTGGAAGGCAGAGGGGAAGCAAGAACCTTCTTCACATGGCAGCAGGAGAGAAAGTGAGCAAGCGGGGCAAGTGCCACACTTTAAAACCATTAGATCTCATGAGAACTCACTATCATGTGAACAGCATGGGGAAAATCCACTCCCATGATCCAATCACCTCCACCAGATCCCTCCCTCCACACATGGAAATTACAATTCAAGATGAGATTTGGGTGGGGACACAGAACCGAACCGTATCATTCCACCCTGACCCCTCCTAAATCTCATGTCATTCTCACATTTAAAAACCAATCATGCCTTCCCAACAGTCTCTCAAAGTCTTAACTCATTTCAGCATTAACTCAAAAGTCCAAGTCCAAAGTCTCATCTGAGACAAGGCAAGTTCCTTCTGCTTATGAGCCTGTAAAATCAAAAGCAAGCTAGTGACTTCCAAGATACAATGTGGGCACAGGAATTGGGTAGATGTGAGCAATTGGCCAAAACAAATGAGCTACAGGCCCCATGCAAGTCCAAAACCCAACAGGGTAGTCATTAAATCTTAAAGCTCCAAAATAATCTCCTTTGACCCCATGTCTCACATCCAAGACAAACTGATGCAAGAAGTAGGCTCCCATGGCCTTGGACACCTCTGCCCTTGTGACTCTGCAGGGTTCAGCCCCTGCAGCTGCTTTCATGGGCCGGCGTTGAGTGCCTGTAGCTTTTCTAGATGCACAGTAAAAGCTGTTGGTGGATCTATCAGTCTGGGGTCTGGAGGACGATGGCCCTCTTCTCACAGCTCCACTTCACAGTACCCCAGTGGGGACTCTGTGTAGGGGCTCCAACCCCACATTTCCCCTCTGCATTACTCTAGTAGAAGTTCTTCATGAGGGCTCTGTCTCGCAGCAGACTTCTGCCTGGACTTCTTGAGGCAAGGGCTCCCAAAGCTCAATTCTTGTCTTCTGCACACTTGCAGGCCTAACACCATATGGAAGCCACCAAGGCTTGGGGCTTGCAACCTCTGAATCAATGGCCTGAGCTGTACCTTGGTCCCTTTTAGCCACAGCTGGTGCTGGAGTGGCTAGAATGCAGGGTGCCATGTCTCAAGGCTGCATGGAGCAGTGGGGCCCTGGGCCTGGTCCCCAAAACCATTTTTCCCTTCTAGGCCTTTGGGTTTGTGATGGAAGGGGCTGTTGTGAAGATCTCTGGAATGCCTTGGAGGCATTTTCCTCATTGTCTTGGCAATTAACATTTGGCTCCTTGTTAATTATGTAAATTTCTGCAACCAACTTGAATTTCTCCCCAGAAAATGAATTTTTCTTTTCTACTGCATGGTCGGGCTGTAAATTTTCCAAACCTTTATGATCTTCTTCCTTTTTAAAAATAAGTTCCAATTTCAGACCAATTTTTTGTGAACACATATGGGTATATGCTGTTAAGAGCACCTAAGCTACATCTTGAACACTTTGCTGCTTAGAAATTTCTTCCACCAGCTACCCTAAATCATCTCTCTCAAGTTCAAAGTTCCACAGATCTCTAGGGCATGGAAAAATGCTACAAGTCTCTTCGCTAATGCAAAGCAAGAGTGATCTTTACTCCAGTTCCTAGTAAGTTCCTCATCTCCATATAAGACCATCTCAGCCTGGACTTCATTGTCCATACCACTATCAGCATTTTGGTCAAAACTATTCAACAAGTCTCTAGGAAGTTCCAAACATTCCCATATCTTCCTCTCTTTGAGCCCTCCAAACTGGTCCAACCTCTGCCCATTACCTAGTTCAAAAGTCACTTCCACATTTTCAAGTATCTTTATACCAATGCCCCACTTCTCTCAGTACCAATTTTCTGTACTAGTCCATTTTTTAACACTGCTATTCAAGAACTACGTGAGACTGGGTAATTTATGAATTTAAAAAAAAAAAAAAGGTCTAATTGAGTCACAGTTCTGAATGGCTGAAGAGGCATCAGGAAACTTACAATCATGGCAGAAGGCAAAGGCAAGGCAAGAACCTTCTTCACATGGAGGTAGGGAAGAGGGCAAGCTAGGGGAATGTGCCATACTTTAAAACCATCAGATCTTGTTAGAACTCACTCACTATCATGAGAACAGCATGGGGGAAATCCAATGACATGATCCAATCACCTCCCACCAGGTCCTTCCTTCCACATGTGAGGATTACAATTCTAAGATAAGATTTGGGTGGGGACACAGAGCCAAAACATATCACCTAGTGTACCTTCAGTGTGCTCAGAACACTTATATTAGTGTACAGTTGGGCAAAATCCTATAACTCAAAGTCTATTTTACAATCCAGTGCTGAATATCTTATGTGATTTGTTGAATACAGTAAATTATATAGCACAGTATGGGTTGTCTGTCCTAGTGACTGCCTGGCTGACTGGGAGTCGCAGCTCACTGCCACTGCCCAGCATTATAAAAGAGTATCGTACCACATATCATCACTAGAATGAAAAAAGATAAACACTTAAAATTCAAAGTGTGGTTTCTACTGAAGGTGTATCACTTTTGCACCATCATAAAGTCTAAAAATCATAAGTGGAACCCTGTAAGTCAGGGACCATTCACATCTTATTTCACCAAGTCCTCCCAGCATCCATTTACAGAATAAAAGGTTTTTTCTTTTGTGTACCCTTGACTGTGTGCACCTTGCATGGTTCTTTGAAGGCAAACATAACACAATGGCAAGAATGTAGGTTTTAGATTTATGCCCAGTCAAGTCGGAATTCTTCTTTGGTTATTATCTAGCTGGGTGATTCTGGACAAGTCACTTCTCTGAGCTTCAGTTTCCTATCTGCAAAATGGGACTAACGATACCTATCTCAAGGGGTCACCATGAGACTTATGGGAAATAACATATCAAAAGCACCTGCTACATTATCTGGTGGCAGAGTAGGGATTCGAAATTTGCTGGTTTCCTTCCTTCTATCCTTAGACGTTAGCCAAAATTTGTCTTTTCCAGGAAGCCTTCCCAGATTCACCAATTTAGAAATTGCCTAAGGTTAGGGACATACCCTATGTTAAAATTTTCCCAGAAAAAAACTTTGAATACAGAAGGTATTGGAGAAATATCAGCTGAAACGAATTACCCTGGCTTTGCCCCATGCACAGCTAGGAGCTTCCCCTATGTACCTTCAGGCTCTTTTCCTCCCACAGCTGCAAACCTGGGCTCTGGGATCTCTTTTCCTTTGCTTTCTCTTAGAAGGCTGTGGGAAGAAACAAGCAGGAACAGCAATACTTGACCTCTTTGGAAACACTTGCTCATGATGTGGTATATAGGAAGAAGCAAGAATTTGGCCAAGTTTGACCCATTCTGGAAGTTCTCTAGCCTAATGGCCCACTGTAAAATCTGTGCCCGATGTTCCAGCCACAATTACTTTCTGGCTGTTCCCTGAACACACCATCTCTTTTCAATCTTACATAACTTGGCATTTGCCATGCCATATTCCAGGAATGGTCCTGCCTTTGTCTACCACAGTAAAACTCCTCATCCCTTAAGACCCCAAATCTTCTTTTGTAATTCTTACAGGGAGAATTACTCACCCTACCTGAGATCTCTCCGACCAGCATTCATACTTTTATGTTATTTCTAACACATTAAAGTAATTGATTCATGTATCTGTTTCCCTTAGTATATTATGATGGGTTGCAGGACAGCAGTCCTGCTTTTTCCTCTTTTTATTATCGGTATTTAGAATAAAGTATGATGTATAGTAAATCTATATGCATGAATGAATACGAATCTTATCCAGAAGAATTCCTTCAAGAGACTCAGACATATTGAGACCAGCAAGGCATTTGGCAGGGGCTGCAGTGTGAATGGCAGCTGCCTCAAGAAGAAATCATTACAGAATTTTCTAACCCCTTCCTTTCTGAAGGTTGGGCCCAGAGAAGCAGGAAAAGGTCTGCCGGGTGATTCACAATGGGTTTTCACTCTCAGTTCTGCCCACCATATCACTTATCCAATCTTCCCATATGAGATGGTTATTTTCTCTTTGGTTCCTTCTCTGTCCTGCTCTAAGTTCTACGGACAGCTTCATGGGTCTCCATTGCATTCTTGTTCCTGGCTGGGTTCTGTCAAAGGGAAGCTCAGAGAGGTCAAGGGACAGGAAGAGAGAGATACTGGGGCCCTTATTTTCTCCCTTCCTGACTTAGTGCCTCTTCTTCAGTAGCTGTAAACATCCAGGAATGTAGGTCTCTGGCAGCCCTTCCTTCATAGCTTTGACTCCCACCTGCCCAGATAACAGTTACCTGCTCCCCGCCCCCGCTAGCTCCTTCGGCCCTGGAAATGGCAATAGCTTCCCACTATTGACAGCCTTGGGTACTTTACCACTCCTTACTTGATGCTTCAACCCTGTTTAGAGTTCTGTAAGGGGTACTTTCATTAAAGTATCTTCCCAGAACCATCTGAGATTAATTCTGCTTCCTAACAGGGCCCTGGTTGGCACATCCTCCCATAGATAGCATCGGGCAAGAGCTACTCTTCTCTTTCCAGTCTCATTTATGATTTGGCCCTTAGAAAACCTCTAAGTTAAATCTGAATGAGGAATCCACTTACATGTGAGGCTGTGCGAGGGAGGAAGTGTCCCTGTGATGAGCAATGCTTTGGAGAAGTGGTCTGACAACATTCACAATCTGATGATTAAACTGTGAAGTGTTTAATTTTGTACTGCATGTTGGGGCTGGTTTGGGGCTTGGCAGGGATAAGATAGAGAGACGGGGGGAGGTAAAGGAGAAAGAATTATGGGGAAAAAGTGAACTGATGGATTTTTCAGTCTTGTATCCAATTTCTGGTAGTCTTGCAGATATGATCCTCTATCTGTTCTGGTAGACAGCACAGTCAAGTGGAAAGAGAATGAATTCTCCATAAAATAGAGATTTGAGTTTAAGCCAGACTCGGTCACATCCTAGCTATTGTTCAGCTTGGGCAAGTGACAACCTTTTGGAAACTCAGTTTTTGATATCTGTATAATGGGGGATAATAAGCTTCCTTATACATTAAAGAAAAGTACATGACATTAAAGTATGTGAGAGACCCTACCACAGTGTCCCAGACAGAGGAAGAGCCCTATAAAAGGTCATTCTCTCTTCACTGATTCTGACTGATGAATACATGTCAAATGATTAAATGAATAAATCCTCTTTCAAAAAACCTTTTGATATATCTTCAGTTGAGCTAAAATCTGCCTTCCTATAACTTTTACCCATTGGACTTAGCCCTGCCATCTAAAGCCAAACAGAGTAAATCAACTCACTCTACTAAATGAAAACCCTTCAAATATTCCTGTTTAATAAATTGAATAAATAGACTCCACTTTAATAAATTTGCCCTAGGCCCGTGCGCCTTTGCAAGGAAGGCCAATATAAATGAAGATGCTGTCTGCACATGAAATGCTTTGTGGGTCACATGACTGCCACTCTGCCCCAGAGAGAGAGGGAAGAGTGTGGGGGAGGGTTATTGAAAATGAGCTGGTAGTAGTGGTCAGAAACATAAGCTTTAGTCTTCCTAAAGCAAGTCAACTCAGAACTTGTTTTTTTTAATTAAAAAAATCAGTGCTTCCTCTCCTCCCTACTGTATTTCTTCCCTCCTTTGTTCACTTATTAAAAATACATTGAATGCCTACTCTGTGCTGTTTACTCTGCTAAACTCTTTCCATGTTGATTTCATTATTTTATTCAGTCCTTACTCTGAGGGAGACATATTACTATGTCCATTGTACCAGTGAGAAAACTTTGATTCCATGTCAATTTTTTTTTCCAGGGCATCTAGAACTACAAGTAACGGAGCTGGAACTCAAAGCCAGCCAGATTTGTCCAGTGAGTTCTACTGCATAATTATACCTATAGAAGAATGGGGCAGTAAGAGAACAAAACACACACACACACACACACACACACACACACATACAGAAAATATGCATTAGGTCCTGAAGAGTTTTTCCAGGCAAAGAGGAAACAGTCTGAACCATAGTGTGGAGATGCCTACTTAAGAATCTGTATGATTTGGGAAATGGTTGGAGTGAGACATGCCTGAAGCACATAGTACTTAACTAAGTCTTGTAGGAGATGGGGCTAGATAAGCAGGCTGGGACCCACATGTGAAGCACAGAAATACGATGCAGAGCTGCAGAGCTTGGGCTTTATACAGCTGCGATAAGGTGGCTCAGGGAACAGCCATCACTATTCCTCTGAGGTTTAAGACCGATTTTATTGACTTCCACGCTCAGTAGCCTGGCTGCCTACCTACCATTACACTTCTGTCACTATATAAGCTCAGGGATGATTTTTTTAGTTCTACCCAGGACTGGCTAAAAACAGACATTCAGCTTTTAAATCACAGGAAAAAAAAAACAAGAACATAACAACAACAACAAAGATAAGATAGCCTATATAGAAAAAAAAAAAAAGGAAAACAAAGGAAGCCCCAAGAAAGTATAAAGAAGAAAAAGCATAAAATAAAAAGACAGGAATAAGACCAAACATATCAGTTATGACAGTAAATATAAATGGTTTAAGTTCTTCTAATAAAAAATAAAGTCTTTCAGATTGGGTTAAAAGCAAAACTCAACCATATGCTGCTTACAAAAGATAAATGGTAAAAGAAAAACGAGAGAGAAAAGGGGAATTGGTGAGAGCTAGGCAAATATTTATCAAGTATACAAAACAAACAAAAAGAAAGCAGTAATTGGGAACATTTCAAAGTAGGATTCAGGGTAAAAGCATTATATGAGACCAAGAAGGTTATTTTTATATTGATAGAAACAATAAGAAATGAGTTGTTACCTAATGTCAAAATATATTAAGAAAAACTCTTAGAAATGTAAAGAGATCATGATAGAAATAACCTTCTTGATATTGAATTAACAATGAAAAGACAAAAATAGAATACTATTATTAGTAAGTTATGTATATATCTTTAAAAATTACTAAAAGCCATATTGAGTGCTTACAATGTTCCAGGCATTGTTCTAACTATTTACTATTGCCTCATTTAATGTTGGAGAAAGGCTATTATGAGGTAGGAGATTATTATCCCTGTATTAAAGATAAGAAAACTGAAGAACAAAGAGGCTAACTAATTTTCCTGAGATTTTAACACAGTTGCACTATCACTATAAGAGTAAGCCTGGTTTGAAACTAACGCAGGGATCCCCAGAGCCTGCCCCTTTCAACTATTATGTTAAACAACCTTGAAGAAAGAACGCATATCCTTTCAAGACATGCGTTCTAAAACATTGACAATCCAAAGTGATCATATAGGATAAAAGAAAACTTCAAAAGAACCAGAACAGACAAAAGGTATAGTCTGTAAGATCTGAACACAATGTAATAAATCTAGACACTAATGATACCTAAATCTAACCAAGATAGCACACTCATGCGCACTCATGCACATACACCATGTAAACCAATCATAAAAATGTTACACTACAATTCTAAATCAAATATATGAAAACCTATTTTATCCTTTATTTAAAGAATTATCATGATCAACTGGGATTTATCCTGGACTACACAGGTAAATATAGTAATATAATATGATACTTATCGTAACTCAAAGGAGAAAACCACTTGGACATCTTGATGGATCACTTCTACTGAGTCACAGCCTTGTGAAGTTGGGGACAGGGATGGTTATGTTAAGAAGAGGTCTAGGCCAGACAGAAGTAGTTGTTATATACCAGGAGCAATGACTCAAACACAAGCAATGATGCAGAAGTGATCAGGAGTGTCCAAGCCAAAACAGGAGCAAAATAACCTAAGGTTGAAGAAACCTAAGTTGATTCTGAACTGCCCCAAATCCAGGTTAGTCTAGAGCTGGAGCTGAAGCTGCATGTGGTGGTCATGGGCAGGAGGGTGGTATGTGAGTGTTTAGTAATGGGGAGCAGCTACATGATTCCTATTTTTCAAAGGGGGTGCTGATGAAATTAGACACTTAACAGGGCCTGGAATTCCCATCACTCCAGGATATAATCCTCACATCTGAAAGAAGAAAATGCTACATCAAGATTAAAGGTCATGTCTTAAGATATTTGTGGAAAGGTAAATATTATTTCAATGGAATCTTTAAAATAGAGCTTCTGTTTCTGTAATATTCCAAGTTTGGGCTGCTGTTCTCTTGAATATGTGCCTCTCTTGCAGCTAAAACTTGGGATAGGATGCTTGAGATAGGGGAATTTACATTTCTCCAAGGTGTTCATTCTCTGAAATACCAGCCCTGGAGCACTACGTCCCCAGGAAAGTTCATAAAAGGTCAGCAGAAACACCAGACGGGCCAGAGTAGCACTGAGTCAGGTATGAGGTCCTCACTGCTATACCAAATGCATGAAGAAGGTGCTGCTCTGTCTGCTCCTTGGCCTCTATCTCTGCCTGCCTTTCTTATTCTCCATCTGGACCTTTCAGCCTCTCCTTATTGCCCGCAGTAACTCCACACCAAGACCCTTGTAAATGAAAATACAAACCAGGAAGTGCGAAATCTAACAAAATAAAGCAAAGAGACAGGCCAATGTCTAAGGAAGGCTCTCCAGTCCTTGAGAATTTCAGAATTTCAGATCTAATAGGATCTGGAAGTTGAAGACATGATTCACAGAGTCTCAGGATGCAGAAGGCAAGCAGAATTTGAGAAACTTTCTCACTTTTAGAAAAGAAATGATCCTCTCTAGGGACAGGGCTTGAGGCGTTAAGGAGCAGGTTGAGACCCAGGTTAGTGGACTTCCTAGCCCAGCACGTGCAGCATTTTTAAAACCACGTTTATCTTTCCCAGTTAAAAATAATATATCCTTTGTGTACAGTCTGAAAAATCCCAACAATGCCCAGAATTAACACCTGGACACATTTTGGCTTTTTTCCTGACAGTAATTTCTTTTCCCTTTGTATAGAGATGTGCATGTATGTGTATGCGCACAATTATAAAAATGAAATGGAGGCCAGGTACGGCCTGTAATCCCAGCACTTTGGGAGGCCGAGGTGGGCGGATCATGAGGTCAAGAGATCAAGACCATTCTAGCCAACATGGTGAAACCCGTCTCTACTAAAAGTACAAAAATTAGCTGGGCGTGGTGGCGCTCGCCTGTAGTCCCAGCTACTCGGGAGGCTGAGGCAGGAGAATTGCTTGAACCCCGGAGGCAGAGGTTGCAGTGAACCAAGATCGCACCACTGCACTCTAGCCTGGCGACACAGCAAGACTCCATCTCAAAAAAATACATATATATAGAAAAAAAAATGAAATAGAAAGCATAATTCAAATTTTGTATCCTGGTTTATTCTTATCATTAGTCCATTATCACAGACGTGCAAGGGAGAGATTTTATGTGGGAAATGAGCCTCAATGGTCCTGCTAAGAGATACAGACAGCAAGGTTGACATTGGACTCAACAGCTAGGTCTCTGTTGACATAGGTGGGGACACCTGGCTTGCACAGGAGAAAATGGGAGGGGAGGAAGTGGAGACAGCACCTCTGGACAGAAACTCAAGAAGCTGCTCTGAAGAGGAGAGAACCAGGACAGATGGGCTGAGGGTCTTACAGCAGAAAGCTTTAATGGAAAGAATGTAGGCTTGGAACAAAGCCTTGCAATTTGCACCTCAGCTCAACCATTTACAAATCCTAGGACCACACACAAACATAAGGTAAGGATTAATCAGTACCAAAGTGGCTTAGTGCCTTTCTACCTTCACATTAGATTTGATCTGTACTCTGACCAGTAAAGAACGCGAGGCTCAGAGATGCAAAGCATCTCTGACAGGACATGCTGTAAAAAGGAGCAGAGGTGAGATTTAACTTCAGGATTGCCTAACTTCAGATAATGTAGTTTTGTTTGCTTTTCTTTAACTGAGAAAATGAAACCATTTATTATATAACTCGATAGCTTACATAATTAGTGCCTAAGAAATAAAAGACAAGACACACCTCATAGGGGAAATCCTTTACTCCTGACCGTTAGTCTCTGTGGCTCCTCCCCATGTCCTGTGAAGAGGCCTGCGGGCTCTGGAGGGGGCCCCATGGCCTGACCTGCAAGTGCCAGGCTGGACCCCGTCCATCTTATGTGACGGCACCAATGTGATACACTCTGACACTCAGATGCCTGCTTCCCCCTCCGTATCTCTCATAATCTTGCCTTCCAACATCATTTTTTTCCCATTTGACTGAGTGGTCTGACCTAGAACAGCTGTGCGTGACATGAAATTTAAGCATTCCTCTTTCAACTCTCTGATAAGAATCTTTCCCCTTTAATAATGCTCCCAGTGGCTCCTCGCCCATTCCTTTTCATTTCTGCTAGATGCTTTTAAGTTTAGTTTTCCTTCCACCCCCTGCAAGCCCCCCAAAGCTTAGCTTCAGAGACAAGGCTCTCTCAAGACCCACATAATTCCAACATGCAGTTAAGCTAATTAATTTCAGGTTGCCATCCATATATTTCTTAATTATGGTTTAAACATAGGTAAAACCTAGAATTGTTCATCAACAGCCCTTGGACTCAGCTGAATGCTAGCATCTACCATTAAGAATTCCCATGGGTCAAATTGAGGTTCTGACAATAGTTAGAAAGACCACATGTGTATTTGCATAGGATTTGCATATATCTACATAGGTTAGTCTCTTTGCAGTAGATTTCCAATTAAAATGTTATTATTTTGGCCTTGAAGTTGTTGTTTCCTGATTCTTAGTCTCTAGTACCATTAGCAACACCTGTTCACTTTGACGTTGATTTCTGCCTAGAGGACAATAGGACAATGAAGACAAAGGGCACAAACCAGCAGTGAAAGCCCCAAATACTAGAGCACACCTCTGAGGTGGGCTGATTCTACCAGTTGGGAGGTTCTGTCTGGCGGAGAGAAGACCTCAGGCTATCTGAGGAGTCTTGGCATAGCTGCAGGACTGCTGAGCAGAGGAGTACTGGGATTGTACTGGATGGCTGGGCAGGTCTCCATATCTCCTTCCCTACTCCCCTCTGCCCTTGCTCCTGGAAGAAGCATTTCTATTCTTCCTATGTGACATTTTGCCTGAAAAACATAGATATTAGAAGAGTCTTTCTGAAGATCTGGGCATTTCATTCTCTGACTTCTGATGTTCTCCCAGTGCTGGTGGTGTGAAAGCTCCAATCCCTCATGACATGCAAGTTCCTTCATGATAGTAGCTTATGTTTCTCTGGTTGTATCTCTTGATTTCACTTTGCATCCTAGGTTCCTGCTTCCTTTGGCCATCAGAATGCATTTTGCACTGTCATTCACAAATGGCTAACTCCTGTGCTGAGGAGTCTTTCCTAATTGCCTCTCTCCACCTCTTTGTTCCCTTGGGGCTCAGAACACAATACCACAAAGCATAGTGCCTTTGCATGCTGAGCACTTCAAACTGAAGGAGACTGAGGGGGTCTCAGGCACAAGGTCCTTCTGACCTTCCCTGGCCCTCCTGTCTCTTCCTCTTCTTTCTCCCCTGAGCTGGGTCATATAAATTAGAATTTCTCTCCCAAAGCATAAAAACTAGAAGGGTCATTCCCTGACCTTTTCCCTTTTCACCTGAAGACCCTCATATGATAGGTGTCCTGCCTTGTTCCCCAGGGGAAAGGAATGCCACACAGAGAGGCCAAGAAGAACCTGGACAGTCAGGCCTTGCTTGGTTCTCCCTCAGTTTGTTACTATTTTTCATACCATCCTTTGTTCAGGCACATTTTCACATGACTGTCTATTCTTCATAGCACCTAAGTATAAAAGTACAAAAGCTTTCCTACATTCCAAACACTCATCTGTATTTCCACAGCTCCACATATTTCCCACCTCCCTCTGCTGGGAAAATTTAGGAGGAATCCCAGGAGCTCTGGGATGCAGAGAGAACCATCCGTGGTGAATGCCCACATCACCACTGGCAGAAGAACAGAGATTCTCAACTATGAACCTCACTTCTCCCCTCCTCATCACCCCACATCTCACCACTGCCATCTTGCTTGAGACCCTCAGGAATAATGTCACACACACACTGATAAGCCCAGGAATCCAGGCCAACCCGCAGTCCTAGATTTTAATCACTACGTGGCTCTATGGGCAATAAGGTAACCCAACCTCTCCTCCTGCCCCAGCATCTGTCCCTGCTTTATGTTTCTCATTTACATTTATTATTATCTGTCACACTTACACTTATTATTTATTTATTTTTCTATCAGTCTATCTCCCTCCTGCAGAATGGAAACTCTATGAGGGCAAAGAATGCTGACTGTTTCGTTCGTGACAGCAGTATCCTCAGGACCTAGAAAAGTGATGGACACATAGTTTGTGCTCAATAGATATCTGTTGAATGAGTGAATTCTAATATTTTTTACACTACACTAAGTGTGATAATTAACTGCTGGAGGGCTGGGATCACAGTTTATTCTTTTTTGTCAAATATAGTTAAAAATGTATAATTAATTATAATGTATTTGTCACATAGGGTTAAAAATAACATGTAATTAATTACAATCTCTTTCTTCCCACCCATTCTAAGAAGGGCAGGCCACCAGGAAGAACTTTTGTGTGGTTAGGATGATGCTCTAAGTAGAAGGTTAGAAAAGGGTTATTAGACCAAAATACATAGGAAAGGGCTTGGGGCTATCTTTAAATTAAAAAAAAAAAAAAATTATGGAAAACAGTATGGCGATTCCTCAAGGATCTAGAACTAGATGTACCATATGACCCAGCCATCCCATTACTGGGTATATACCCAAAGGATTATAAATTATGCTGCTATAAAGACACATGCACACGTATGTTTATTGCGGCACTATTCACAATAGCAAAGACTTGGAATCAACCCAAATGTCCATCAGTGACAGATTGGATTAAGAAAACGTGGCACATATACACCATGGAATACTATGCAGCCATAAAAAAGGATGAGTTTGTGTCCTTTGTAGGGACATGGATGCAGCTGGAATCCATCATTCTTAGCAAACTATCACAAGAACAGAAAACCAAACACCGCATGTTCTCACTCATAGGTGGGAACTGAACAATGAGATCACTTGGACTCGGGAAGGGGAACATCACACACCGGGGCCTATCATGGGGAGGGGGGAGGGGGGAGGGATTGCATTGGGAGTTATACCTGATGTAAATGACGAGTTGATGGGTGCAGCACACCAACAAGGCACAAGTATACATATGTAACAAACCTGCACGTTATGCACATGTACCCTACAACTTACAGTATAATAATAATAAATAAATTTTAAAAAATAAATAAATAAATTTAAAAAAAAATCAACACAAGCTGTTATTAATTGAGCAGTTACAGCTGAACCACTTTGTAGTAGGCTGATGTGTGTTGCATGGCAAAGGGTTCCTGAGGCCTGATTGGATGCGGCCCCTGTCCTATTGGAAGAGCCTGTTCAGAGGGGCATAGACTCCACCCCTGCCTCCCATTGGCCTTGCCCTCTAAATAGGACAGCATGATAAATTGGCCCTCATCATTCCACATGCCTGTGTTTCTTATATATATATGTGAGTACAGCCTGTAGGAACAATAGTCATTTACCATCAGGAATATTCACCAGTGGAAAAGCACATAATTTACAGGCAGTGACTGTAAGAACCCTCTCCCTCATCCAGAATGGCCATAAATTGCAGAATTAGATACACAGATAGCAATTCTTTAGACGTGAGAAAGCCAAGAGCAGTTTTACATTATGTAATTACCTAAATCACCCTCTACCACACTCATACCCAAGATTTATGGTAACAAGAAAGCCATGTGAAGACCTGGGGCATTCTCTCCTGATTTATGAGGAGATGCACAGAATGGGAGAAAGGGCCAGTGAGAGTTCTGCTGCGGAAAGAATAAGGCCTTAAGGACTCAGCCTACTCCTGCCTAAGAGGGAAGAGAGAGACGGGAGTCACATTGGACCCCATTGCCCACAACTCTATGTCAAGACTTAGGAAGTAGTTCTCTCTAAAACACGTATTAACTATGTCAGACAAATGCTGTCCACCCTCACGTGGTTTCTGTTCACTCAGAGTAAAGCTCATATTGAAGCCAAGGCACTCAGAGTTCTTCATAATCTCTTCCCACTGGCTCTACCAGTCTCACATCCCACAGTCATCCCACATACTCAACACGCTGACTTTATCTTTCTTTAAACCAAGACTGTCTTTCACCTGTCCTGCTTGGTAGCCTGGTACCCTGTTTCTTGAGGCTGGAATCACCTGTTTCACCCTCTTGGCTTCCCATCCTTTCTGTTTTCTGTGCATCTTTCAGAGTTCAGCCCAACATTAGCTCCTCAGGCAAGTCTTCTGGAACTGGCTTGCTCTTCAGCACTTACTTAGTCCACCCCCATGTTACTGCACTATCCACAGGCCTGCAGAGCTTTCTTCACATGTGTATGTCTCACAAGATACTATAGACAACTTCAGGGCGGAGATTTCTGCCACATGTGTTGCTCAATTAATAATTGATGAATTAATAAATCCATAACCTGCTCTTTGGGATTTCTTAAGTAAAGATATTTGAAAGCTACTACTTATCATTGGCTCCAGTCTTTAGGGGACCTCCAAGACAAGTTCCATGGTCCCCAGTCTTGGTCAGAGTTAAGGCAATCAAGTTGATTTGTAAGTGTCTAATAGTGTCTCCTCATGTTAGTGTAAACAGCTCTTCCACATACACACATATATGACCTTGGCAAGCTGCTCCAAAAAGTGCTATCTCATCTATCTATCTGTACCTGGTCCACTTCTTGACTTGTTAGAACACCTCATTCATGTGATCATGCCGCCTCACACAGGAAGCAGAGCAAGCAGAGATACATATAAGCATATACCTCCTTTTTCTCTACCATAGTCACCATCACCTTGACACTATCCTGGTGAAACAGTGAAACCTGAAAGTTGAAAAGGTCTTATAGGTACTTGCTCCAATATAGAATGCCCTGTAAGTGATCTTTTAGAATCTTCTTGGATGTGTGGTCCCCCCCAATCACCTTTCTGACAACTCTGGAAAGTTGGTTATTATACAAAACTGATAAATTTCTGCCTGCAACATCTATTCTCTAGCCTAAATGCTTCCATGCAAGACCACAGAAAGATGATTACAGGGCCACATTCCAATCATGCTCTCACTGAATACTGTCTCTTTATCATCATCATCATCATCATCATCATCATCATCATCATTAGAGTCAAGGTCTCACTCTGTTGCCCAAGCTGGAGTGTAGTGGTTTGATCATAGCTCACTGCAGCCTCGAATTCCTGGACTCAAGCCATCCTCCCACTTCAGCCTCTCAAGTAACTGAGACTACAGGCATACACCACCACACTTGCTAATTGTTATTATTATTATTATTTGGCAGAGATGGGGTCTCACTGTGTCACCTAGGTGGATCTCACATTCATGGCTTCAAGCAATCCTCCCATCTTGGCTTCCCAAAGTGCTGAAATTATAGGCATGAGCCACCACACTTGGCCTGTTTTATTTTTAATAGCTGTTCTACTGAATCGAAGATTGATAGTATTTCACTCTCAGGAATTATCCTCTAAAAGCTCTCTCTCAATGATACTTATCTTGGGGAAACTAATAAAATCTTTCCTGAAGAAGGCATATACATACCTGCACATATACAAACTTCTGCATTCCATTTTAAGGGGGTTTTGGAATTTCCAAAGCCTACCTATCAATCCCAGAAGAGAAACTTATTCTGAATCATGATTTCCTTAAAGTTAGGGACCTTCATTTAGTCATCATGTCTTTACTTAAAGGCCCAGCACATGGTTGACAATAACTGATGATAAGACAAATGTTAAATCAATGAAAACTGGTTGGCGAGTACCACATGCCACCACGTACTGGATTACATTCTATCATGTATGTCTAATCCACACAACAGGTCTGTAAACCGCAGGCTGCTACTCCATTTCACAAGTGAAGAAACTGAGTCCCAGAGATAGCAAAGCCAGCAAGTGATAGATACAGAACTGGGACATAGATCACTAGGGTTTCACCAAACCGTGCTGCCTCCCAAACCAGCCTCCACTGTTTTCCACCTCCCAGCATGGAGATTGCTTGAGGCATTCAGTATTCAAAGAAGTCACAGATGCCTTTATCGGAACAGAACTGTGTTCTCCCTTGAGTCTGCAGGGCAAGATGCACTCAGAGTGGGGCAGACAAATAAGTATATGTGGAGCGTTCTCTCTCCTTAAAGTATTAACATGTTGAATCTGATAGCAAGTCATGGTGCCCAAACCTGTGACTGCTTGCTATTCCACAAATTCTAATACTGTGCTGCCATTTATATTTTATTTGCCTCCAAATCCACTTTCTCCACCTTCTCTAATAGGATACGTGTGTTAGGGAGTTGACATAGGGTTGCATCAACAGGCTCTTTGCTTTGGGCATTCTGTTGGATTCAAATAATGGGAGCCACCAGCAAGAGATAGAGGAGCAGAATGAGGGGATGAGGTCTGATATATATATTCCTTGGGTCTCTACAAAGGTTCACTGCAGCTTCTGCAAGGCAGCCCTGTCCACAAAGCCACCTGTCTCAGGATTCTGGTAATAGCCCCTCTTCTTACCCTTTCAGACCTAGGAGGTCTAGCTCAGGAGTCCTGCATTATCTCTTTTTGGTTATTCTAAATCATTCCCATGCCATTATAAAAATCCCTTTAATACACTTTCCCCAAGTTTCTCAGTTGGAGTGTGCCATATGCTTCCTGCAGGGACCCCATATGATACACATGCCTAGCCGTGTTCAGCATTTACATGCAGAGAAAACAAATCAAGACGTTCTAAAATACTAGAGCTGGAAAAGATCTTAGAGTCAATTTTTCAAGCCCTTTATTCTATTAATAGTCATAGTCTTAGTATCATGGCAAAGCTGATTACTGAGCACCTCCCATGTGTCGAGTGTTATGGGTCTTGATTTACACAGGTGATCTCGATTCCTCCTAGTTTTCCAAAGTAGACACCATTACCCCTGTTAAAATATGAGGAAACAAGGGCGTAAAAAATAACTTGCCCAGGACCTCACAGGCAGAGTAGGGAGTGGAGTCAAAATTTGAGCCCAGTGTCATCTGACTCCAAAGCATGTGATCTTCATACTAGAATTCTCAGAGATGACAGCCCTAAGACCCAAGGACAGCACAGTGCCCAAAATCCCCAAGGTAAATTGCCACAGAACCAGGACCAGAAATGAGTTCTCCTGACTACCACCCAGCGACCTCTACACTTCAGTCCGTGTACTTCAGAGTGTCTCAACCTTAGCACTATTGACATTTTTAACCAGAGCATACCTTGTTGCAGGGGCTGTGCGTTACACAACATCTAGCAGCATCCCTGGGTCTACCCACCAAATACCCAACAGCACATCCCTCACAAGTCATGACAACCAAAGTGTTCTAGACCTTGCCAAATGTCCCATGGAAAGAAAACTCTCTCCCACATGAAAAACACTGGTATAGTCCAATTTCATAAGTATTTATCTGATTCATGTTCAATGCACCAGGTATAACATGAAACGCAAAGATAATGAACTAAGACCCTCAGTGTGCCCCAGAAGAGGGAGAAATTGACGCCCATGGAGAATGGTGGAAGGAATTTGCAAAGTGGAATTTCTGGAGTGGGCAGCTCATTATTTTCCTTTAAAGAATGTGTAAGACTGATAGACACACGGAAGACCTGAAAGACAGTTCAGATAGTGAGTGTGTCCTGAACAGGGGCAGAGATCACAATCCCAAACTAAAATAAACCGTGGTCTCCTTCTGAAATGTTCAAATTCTCTTGCAGAGCATGCAAGGCCTTCTGTAGCCTCCTCTCCAGCTTCATCCCTTTTTGCTCCGTGCATTACACTTTGGACTCAAGAAACAGTATGGTACTTCTTACCTCCACGCCTGAGCTTATGCTAGCCCCTTGGCCTGGATCCCTTTCTGCTCTACAACCTCTGCCTCTCACCTGCTTCACTAACCTTCCTTGGAGACTGAGCTCAGGTATACCTCTGGAAACTATATAACTACCTGCGTAACTACTTCTTCGGTAGTAGACTATGAATTTAGCTTGCAAAAACAATAATGTGTTCGTTAAGTAAAAAGAAGACACATTATATAATTGAATACACAATCACCAATGCAATAAAAGGCCTAAAGAAAGGACTGGAAAAAATAAGTCTAAATGTTAACATTGGTTTTCTCAGCTTAGAAAGGTTGCTGATGACTTTTATTTTTGTCCTCATGATTTTCTGAACTTTAAAAAATGTCTGTAGTATCTGTGTATTCTTTGTGTAATCATAAAAATGCAAGGACTGGAAATGGCTCTTGTGGGCATTTGCTGTTTTTACCGTTGACATCTATTCATTTGTGTGGCATCAATATCCTGATTTGGCTCTGAAGTAGCCAGCCTGCACCCTCACTCGCAAACAATGTGCTTTGAGTCTAGTTGATTCTAGCCCAGGACACAGGAGTCCAGCATAAGACCTAGACTAAGTCAGTTAATGCACACCTTGGCCAAAGGCATTGATTCAGGCTCCCAGGCCCAGGCCAATCAGGGCTGATGAGATTCAGTTCTGAATCTTCCTCTTGAGCTATTGGGGAAGGAGATGTTCTCTCTTGTGCTTGACTGGGTATTAGAACAATGTGAGTCTGAAGTTACCGGGGAAGCCACCACTATTCAGATTGAAGAATCTGTTAACCTAGAGAAAGCCAAGCCAAGAAATACAGACTTGGGTCTTTGTTTAGATCTTGAATCAAGCCAGGCCTAAAGCCTAATCTACCTCCTTGGATACTATTTTTCCTTCATTATCTGTTTGAATGTAACATATGTAATATTTAATGCCTACAAAGGATTAATATTAATAATAACAATGTTATGAACATCCATGCACTCACCAGCAATCCACCAATGCACCAACTACATGCTCCTCCCTTAACCTGTGTCCTTGCCTTCTTTTCCAGCAGCAATCACCATTCTTAGTGTTGTGAAGTCAGCAGTCCCCAATCTTTTTGGCACCAGGGACAGATTTTATGGAAGACAATGTTTCCATGAGAAGGGGGTGGGAGGATGGTTTGGGGATGAAACTGTTCCACCTCAGATCATTAGCCATTAGTCTGATTCTCATAAGGAGTGCACAACCTAGATCCCTTGCATGTGCAGTTCACAATAGGGTTCGTGCTCCTATGAGAATCTAATGCCACTGCTGATCTGACAGGAGGTAGAGTTCAGGCAGCAAGGCTAGCTCATCAGCCTCTCACCTCCTGCTGGGCAGCCCAGTTCATAACAGGCCATAGCCCAGTACTGGTCCATGGCCTGGGGATTGAAGATCCCTGTATTAAGCAACTCTTTATCTATCTATCTATCTATCTATCTATCTATCTATCTATCTATCTATACACACACACACATTATATACACACACACACACACACACATATATATATACACACACACACACACATATTTCTAAAGATATATTACTTAGATTTGCTTATTTTTACACTTTATGAAAATAGAATCCTACTATATGTGGTCTTCTGAGATTTTCTTTTCTCACCCAACATTATTTTTCCAAGATTCATCTATATTTTTGCAGGTAGCCATAATTTATTTATTTTCAACAGTCTAATAATTTTCATCCCTCTTTATAAAAACTTTAATAGGAGCTGCAAAAGTTTCAGTATCCTCCAAGAGGAAAGAAAAAATAAACTAGTGTTTGAGAATTGCTTGCTAACTTTGAGGCACTGGAGTTGTCCCTTTGAAAGCGTACTGTCCCTTAAATCCTCAGAAAAGTCCTAGCAAGTGTGTATAGATATCTCCATGTCACAGATGAGGTTACAGACTATCATGCTGTCCCAAGGTTGTTGAACTAGTTGAGTGCTGAGATAAAATGTCACTCTGCTCTGTTAAACCTCTTCCTTGTAAGATGGCTTATCTCATGCCCTTCAAGGATAATCTTAGCCTAATATTTCAATAAGAAAAGCAAATTAAAGCATTCCCATTCAGAGCTTAAGAGAGAAGGTTCTGGGACCAGACTGGCCTCAAATCCTGGTTCTGCAAAATTTTAGCTGGGTTTAACACCCAAGTTTCTTCAGCTCTAAAATATTGATAATAATAATATCTACCTCCTTGGAGGGTTAGGAGGATGAAGTATGTTACCATATCAAAGAACATAAAACAGTACTTGGCACATAGCAAATTGTTAATAAGTGTTAGCTATTTTTCCTATATTCAACCACTAGCTTCCCTTCCCAGACCATCACACACCTTATATTTCATCATTTCTCATCTTTGATCACTAGCACTGCTTTCTAACAGGTGTTCCTCATTTCTCCATGTTCTCCTAACATTGTCCAGGGGGGTATTTCTAAAACATAAGTGGGATCACTTCATTCTCCTATTTAAAATCTTTTATTCCTCTCCATCACCCATCAAATAGAGTCTTGAAATTGACATAATAAATTCATACTGCAAAGTTTTGGATATGCTTATGGTTCCCAAAACATATGCTGTGTTTCGTGCTTCCTTGTCTTTGCATATTCTATTCCCTCTGCCTGGAATACCCTCTCTGTCATCTGATTATCTCCTATGTTTCAAAACTCAGCTCAGACATTATGTCTCCTCTTCAATTCAGAATCAAATCCTCTCTTTTAAATCAATATCACCTTAAGTACACTTCACCTGTTAGACAAATCTGACAGCACCACTGTTATTTGTTTCTCCTGTTTTGTTCTCCCTGTGGACTCATATCCCTGAGGACAAGTCCTTTGTTTTCTTCACTTCTAATCTTCAGTTCCTAGTTTGGAAACAGGCACCTTGTGGTACTCAAGAATGTTTGCTGTACTGAATGCGGAATAAGTTCTCAGCTATGCCAGGCTAAGGAACTAACAAATAGGGAGGCTTGGAAGTATGTACTCTGATCAGGAGAGTGAATGCAATTCCCCTGCAGACTACTGAGCTGCCATGTTAACACACAACTTATTAGACCCTGGCACAAGTTTATTTTTATAGACAGAGCATCTATTTCAATGGTTACATATATAGCAACAGTTTTCAATCTGCTCCTTTTCCCCAAGAGAAAATCATGGAAGAGATCAAGAAAGGATAGAAATCGGGGGGTTAGCGGGGCAGTCTTTTGTACTACTTTCTTAAAACAGCTCAGGGAAGAGGAGCCTGATTCACCAAAATACATACATATATATATACTCCCCTGGAAACTTAAATTAGCCCAATGGATAATATGGCTAGATTTCTTTTTCCTTGCCTGTATTCTTCAAATTACCAGTTTGACCAATGTATAAACACTGACTTACCCAGTTGTTTCAGTTCTGTGAAGCTTCCCTATTGCAAAGCTCTTTACAGAGAAGTTTCAATGTGTTGAAATAAGTATCAATGTGATAAACCTTGGAGACAGTTTCATGTTTAAATTTGGAATATGGCACTGCTAGCTGCAGAGCTTTGGGAAAGTGATGTCACAGAGTATTAGTTTCCTCATCTAGCAAACGGACTACAGTACCTAATTCCTAGAGCAATTACAATGATAGATTGAGATAATGCTCATAACACTTAGTACAGCACCTGGTGCTTAGTAGATGCCCAGTGAATGTAAGCTCATGTAATCATTCCCTCCCTTTGCTGGACCGTGGACAACGGCAAAGACGGTGGGGAGTATTCGAACCAACTCCCCATATATTCCTTGAGTACATACTACAGGTATAACATTAAACCCCGTCCTCTTAGAATACTGAGACCCATCTTAAGGATGATTCTTTGGGAAAACTTAAAAGAGTGAGCAGATTTAAACTGGTATTTGAAAGATGATGAGCTTTGGTTTCAGAGGGCAAAAGGAAGTCTTTCTGCTTATACAGTGCATCCTGAGTGGACTCACTGGTTCTCAATATCCATTCACTCTTTCTTCCTTTTACTAATGTACCTTGTCCTACATTCCCCTCCCTCAATTTAGCCCAGATGTGGCTACCTGCTACTTCTTGACCTTTTTTTTTTTTTGCCTCTAGGAACCACCACATGAAGAAGTTCTGAACAACAGGATGGGACAAGAAGCATTGTTGTGGATCACTTCTTAAAATGAATTTACGTGCTCTGTGTGTCTTCTTCCCCTCTCTTGAGGATTGGCATGGGAGTATGATGGGGAAGAGTCATCTTTGCTCATAAAGACAATGGGGGATGATGAAGTAATAGAAAGAAGAAACTGGGTTCCTGGTGACTTTGTTGAGCACAGCCACCCTTCCCATCCAGACAACAGCTGCTGCACTCCTCCTTCCAGTTAAGCCACCACTGTTTGATCTCTATTATTACAACCAAACCAGTATATTCACTAACCACATCCTGAGGATCCAGGTGCAGGAGAAAATGAGCCTAACACATGTGGGGACAGAAAAGAAATGGGTCTGAGTGGAAAAGAGGGAGGGTATTTGAGAATAATAGGTAAAGGCAAACAGAGGACAAACTTCTAAATTCTTGATGGGAGGAAGGCTAGGGATTCTGAGAAAAGAGCAAAGCAAAATAAAGCCTTCCTACCCACATGCCACCAAAAAAGAATGGAATAAAATGAAAGATATTCCATGGAAAAAAGCCAAGAAGACACATTCCTCTCATTCCAGTTCAACTCAGCATCAGCTCAACTCATAGGAGGAAGGCCCTAAGAGGAGGGTTCAACACCATCCACACTAAGGGGTGATTCCATTTCTGTCAATTGATCAGCTGCACAGATGGGAAGCGAGGATGAATGGAGGCCCAGTCCATTCTGAATAGCCTTTTGCAAGCTCTGACTTGCACTGACCATAATCACCTTTCCCTATTGTTCTATTTCCACCTTCTAAGGACACAAAGAGCAAGTAGAATCATTGTATAACTCTTGCTTCAAATGATAGTCACTCCCATGTGTGATGGTGGCTCCCATGGAGTCTCATCTTATGGAGACAAACAACTCTTTCATTAAGCCCTCATATTTATACATTTCTATTTTTGTCTGTGCAGACAGAATTCCCATCAACGCTGTGCAGCCATGGGCAAACAAGTTTCCTTGCCATTCCAGCTTCTTTATCTGAAAAATGAAGAAGCTTGACTTTTCTATTTACAGGTGCTCGTGTCAATTACTTTTGGGAGGCAAGAATGTATACGGGGCTTCACACAATAGGGAATGATGATAATTCTGGTGAACTGGAAAGTGCATACCTGACCTAAGGATATTAATGTTAAATTTGGAGTTTTGTTTATTGCCTGCTTGTGTTTGGTTTTTGGTATTAAAGCTATATCAGCCACGTAAGCCATACCTGAATGCTAGATATAGGCAAGTTTATAAATTCTGGTCTGAATGATCTTAAGGACCCCTCTAGCCCTCAAATTCCATTATTATTTTAAGATGTCCCATTTTACAGAGTGGACTCCAACTAGCCCTATCTTTTGTGCCAAAGGGAGCAGACGCACCCTTGTATGGGACATCCTCCGTTTCCCCTTCAGATTGCCTTTCCATTCTTCTCCACCTTGCTCTGTGCCCTGGAATCTAACTGTTAAGGACTCCATCGAGCTGAGCTCATTGAATTCTGAGTTCTAGTTGGAACTGGCCAATGAGAATGCCAGCCTGAAACAGGCAGGTGAGAGGACAGAAAGGTTAGCCCCTCTCTATTTATCTGCTGATTGGCAGTGGCTGGGTTCCTGTACTACAGCCACATCCCCTGTCTGCTGGCCTTACCCTATGGCTACATGTCTCAATGGTTCAGATAACCATATCTCCCTTTCCCTTTCAGGCCAAGAGACATAATTGGCTGCCCACTGGTAGGAACATTGGATATTTCACCATCAACTCCCTTTTCTGTTTTTCTTAACCCTTCCCACATCTTCAAAAATAGTACTTTCTCTAAAGCCTCCTTAGACCCCCCTTCTGAGTGTACCATTTGTTCCTTGCCAGGACCCTGACTAATTCACTATCAATCCTCTTCTCTATGTGCTTCCAGTGGGTATGAGGTTCGGATGTTTTGGCCATAAAAACAGGTTACAGATTATAGTGTTTATTATATCCCTGTAGTGGCAATCTATTTTTTGGTCTTTTCAGCACTTTCCCTTCCAGGAATAGTTAAGGAACACTCCCTTCCATGATCCAAAGCATACAGAAGTACCAATCATAGGTGCCATGCTCTGGCATAGAACAGGCATGTGACCCAAGCCGGGTCATTGAATGAGCATGCGATCCAAGCCAGGACAAGCTCACTCAGGAACTTTTAAAATGGAACTAAGAGAAGACGGGCCACTCCTTTTGGATGATGTTGCTAGGAAGTGGCAGGTCCAGGAGTTACAATGACCATGCTTCAGCCTCAAGAAGAAAGCGGGGCTATGATGGTAACCCAGTGAAATAGAACCATAGGAAAAAGGAGAGACTACACAAGGAGCAAGGTTGGTTTGTGTCTGAAGACCCAGTAACTTGTCATCCTGCAAGCCCAGCCATCCAGCAACTTTCCTGAAGTATGCCTTTGGTTTACTTTTTTGCTTAAATTCCTTTGAGTATAGTTTTTCTATTGACTAATGCATCCCTAGTGGAGATGAAGTTCAGGATTAGTCTGACTCCAACTGACCAGGTATGCAGTCTCTTAGAGAAGATTTGAGCTCTGTGTGATAAAAGAGCTGCTGGATCCTCACTTTTGTGTAGTGTTCTGTGGTTTATAGAGTGCCTTCACACCCATTACTTCATTTTGTCCTTATAATAGTTCTAGGTGACAAATAGGGCAAGGTGTGTTATCCCCTATTAGCTGCCATGAGTCCTAGGGCTCAGAGAGGCAAAGGATCTAAAGATAAAGCCACTTTCAGCTTTGGTCTTTAACTTGGTGTGACCATGCCAAGCCTTCCCCTAAAAAGGCACAGTGGCCCTGTTTGTCCAATGTGTTCCTGAGTGGATCTTGGCTTATATCTACACCTTACTTTGCCACTGTCTTTTCTGTGTCTGAAAATATTCTTCGTGCTCTCTACTTTGAGATATACAGTCTGTTCTATTTCTACCTCCAGCTTGAACTCTGGCACTCAATGTTTCCACTTTTAGCCTCTCTGATGTGCTATGAACCTTGAGGCTCATGGCAGGTCTCCTCCCTCCTGATTAAACCTCTCTTTCTTCACCTCAACCACCCCATAAACTTCCTATGAGGAGCCTTAGTGGCACTGCTCAATATGACCTTGACTCCAGCCCCAGAAGGACAAGTAGCTGAGGGAAATCTAGGATCCCAGTTAATCTGACTTAGTCCCTTGTCCTTTCCATATGCAAGAATAGAGAAAGACCCCTATATTCAGAAAACAGTACACTTAGATTTTCCCTAATAGTAGTGTCTTGAGTGTCTTGTCAACAACTCTGAGGATGGAATATCATTTTCTAAGGTTTCACTTTCAGTCACGATGTACAAGCTTACAAAGAGAAGTGTAGAAGTTGGAATAATACGATATGCTTTTTACAAATAAGACAAAAGACTGAAATAGAGGATACAGCCCAAATTAGCACAAGAGCAACTCCCACTGATGAGAAAATTATCTGACTGCAAATTACACACTGCTACTCCATGAGCTTCATTGAGGTTTAAGGTACTGGATTAACCAAAATGAAGCAGAAGAAAAAAAGTGAGCTAGAAAAACAAATGCACCAAGGTGAAGAGGAAAAACATAAATTAATATTTGCTAATGATATAGTATATACTGCTCTATATCAGTCATATCGTTCCCATTTTAAAATGCACAAGATTTGGTGAGTAGTAAAATGCCAAGAAGTTAAGGCAGTTGGTCATTGTCTAATCTAGGATTACAGGATGGGTCAGTCTGGCTTCAGAAACTCGCCTTCCTAGTGAGAGATAGACTTTCTCTTGTTCAGTTAAGCAGTATTGATCAGGAAAAGAATCTGTTGTGTCAGAGGAAAGCAATATGTCAGATCTGATTACCACAGATAAAGTGTACTAAGTCAGGGGAACGTTTACAGATCATCAGATATATCTGTCAGGGTCCCAGCAAGAAACTGGCAGCACACTCAAGTGAGAAGAGCTCAAGGAGAGACTAATTATAAAGGTGTAAGCAAGGGAAGGGAATCCTAGGGGATGGAGCAGTAACCCAGAGCTGATAATAGTGGAGGTTACCACCCCAGGCTAGAGGGGAAGAGGTGGGAGAGAACTCTGAAGGAGAGGGAGTCCTGTAGAGCAGCCCCCTTGAAGGGATTAGTGACATCTGAGACAGCCAAACCAAGGTGACTTCACTGGGAGGAATTCAGGGAAAAAAATACCCTGATCTCACTCTTCTACTTTACTTTATCCAGAGGCCTTAAAGGTACAGAAGGGCATTTATGTATTTCATACAGGTCAGCCTCCTGGGGCAGGCAGAGAAGGGTGGAGGGAAGACCTCGTTAAATGAAGACATCCAGCACACCAAAACAGGCAGAAAGCAGACATGATAACAAGATTGCCACCTTTTTACCTTCTTGTAACCATAAGAACGAGGGAAGCTTCATTCCAATGAAATTTGACCAAAATAGAGAAGAAGTTGTAATGGTACGTGTAACCACTCTAGATTGGATACTCCTACAGCTAATGATATGATAATGAGAAAAATCATATGCAACTGAAGTGGATATTTCAATAAGGAGTTGAGCAACATGTGGTCTAGTTAGGACCATCTTGGAAAGAGTTTGGGAGGTATTGGTGGAGTAGATGTGGAGAAGAGTTAGCTTATTCAAAGAATTATACTGAAATTACTCCCTCAGAAAAACCTTGGATCTACCAGAGCTTGTTTCTTTGCAAACTTGGTCGTAGGCCATGTAAATAAAACTGAATGTCATCCGGTGAATGAGGAAATGAAGGAAATAGAATCAGAGAGGTGGTGAAATGCTAAATTACATAGGTCTGTTGGAAAATTTTGAACAGAGGAGCACGTGATTTGACTTACATTTTAATACGCTTGTTCAGGAAAATGTGTGAAGAGATTGTACAGGGACATGACTGGATGTCGAGGACCAGGTAAGAAGCTAATGCAATAATTTAGGCAAAAAGGATGATGGTAACAGTGGAGGTAGTGAGAAGTGGCCACATCCTCAAGATTTTTTGTAAGTAATACTATGGAATCAGCTGAATAAGTGGATATTAGGTGTGAGAAAAGGAGTCAAAAGAAGCCCCAAGGTTTCAGCCTAAGCAATGGAAGGATAAAGCTGACATTTGTTAAGGTAGGGAAGACTGTAAGTGAAGCTGTATGTTATTTGGGGTGAAAGGAGAAATCAGGAGTTTGGTTTTGAACATACTGGCTTTGAGATATATATTAGACATTCATATGGAAATATTAAAAAGATTATTGAATATATACAGGTCTACAGTTCAGTATAGAAGTGTACGCAGGAGATACCAATCTGGATATTAGCACATAAATAGTATTTAAAACTATAAGACTGGATGGGGTTACCAAAAAAGTGAGAAAAGCAGAATCCTGGACCACACCACAGTTCAGTTTGGAAAAATGAGGAAGAGCCAGTAAAGGAAAACCGAGGGTTGGTCAATGAGGCAGAAAGAAAAAACTGATGGAATTGCAACATGGGCAGAAACCAGAGGTAGGAAGGCAGGTGAGTCACTGGTTTCCAAGTACAAATAAGAATTAGCACTTTGGAGTTTCACACCTGACAATCCATGAAACAAGACTTCAAAGGAATTTGTTTGAAAACTTGTTTATAATTATAAGTCTCTGATTGTGGGAAGAATTTGAATACAAAGTATGAAACTCTTTGTTCTGACAACGACTGTAAATTGTTGAAACTCTTGTTCCAGTATGATGTGCTTTTTTTTTCTTTTCTTTTTTTCTTTTTTCTTTTCTTTTCTTTTCTTTTTTTTTTTTTTTGAGATGGAGTCTAACTTTGTTGCCCAGGCTGGAGTGCAGTGGCATGATCTCAGCTCAGTTCAACCTCCGCCTACCAGGCTCAAGTGATTCTCCTGCCTCAGCCTCCCAAGTAGCTGGGATTACAGGTGTCCACCACCATCCCCTGCTAATTTTTTTTGTATTTTTAGTACAAATGGGGTTTCATCATATTGGTCAGGCTGGTCTCGAACTCCTGACCTCAAGTGATCCACCTGCCTTGGCCTCCCAAAGTGCTGGGATTACAGGAGTGAGCCACCATACCCAGCCTGATATGCTTTTTAAAAATCACTTTAATCTAGCTGTGATACACTGGGTAAGTTGGTAGAAAGATCATGCATTCATTCATCGATTCATTTATTCAACAAGTATCAGTTTATGATATGCCGGGCACTGATATAAACGCCAGGCACTGCAGTGAATACAACCAAGAGAAATATCTGCCTCCAAGGAGCTTTCTCTTAGCAATCAATGTGCAGGAGTGGGCAGAACATGGGGTACAAATCTCAGCCATCTCACCTACCTCTTGAGTAAGTCACCTTAATCTCTTCCTCTTCCAGAGCCTCATCCAGAAAAGAGGATTCAGAGTAGGCATTAGGTTGTGAAAGCTGCCATAAACAAAGTGCCACAAACTGGGTGGCTTAAACAACAGAAATGTATTGTTTCACAGTTCTGGGGGTAGAAGTACACAATCAAGGTTTCAGCAGGGTGGTTTCTTCTAAGGGCTATAAGAAAAGGATGTGATCCAGGCCTCCCTCCTTGGCTTGTAGATTTTTGTCCTCTTTCTATGTCTCCTCACATCATCTTCCTTCTATACTTTCGTCTCTGTGTCCATATCCCTTTTTATAAGGTGTCTCCCCACATCATCTTCCTTCTATACTTTCGTCTCTGTGTCCATATCCCTTTTTATAAGGATGCCAGTCTTATTAAATTAGAGACCATTCTAATGACTTCATTTTAATTTGCTTACCACTGTCAAACTCTGTCTCCAAATAAGATCATATTCTGAGGAAGCAGGGGTTAGGATTCTAATATGTCTTCTTTTGGGAGGACACAAAGTCAGCCCTAACAGAATGCCTGTTCATATGCTAACTCTTTGGATGGCTACAAGGCTCGTGGCAAGTAGCAGGCAGAAAACCATTGTAGCCAAGTGGTCAGCACTTGGAATCTAGACCAACTGTCCACTCCAGAGCAGTCTCTGTTGCTGACTCTGCTTATTACTGACCTTGGTTATATTCCTTAACCTTTCACTGAGCTTCCACTTCAACTGAAATATAGGAGAGGTGAGGTGGGGAATGCACTTACCTCACAGGGTCAGTGCAAGGGTCAAAATATGGATATAGCAAAATATGGATCTTGCATAGTCTAAGTACTCTAATAAATGGCAGCAGTGTGTGTATTTTTAAATTATTGAAGAATGAATGTATGTGTAAAAAGAGATAAGGGAAGTAGAGGGCTTTACATAAAAAAGTATTCTTCAAAAAAAAAAGGTCTCATTTATAAATTATTTTAAGGTTTACAGGGCATTTTCACATCCTCGCTATAACCCACTTTGATGGATACTATTATTCCCATTTTATAGATGAGAACATTGAGGCTTGGAGAGGGATGTAAAATGGTAGCCAAAATATTAGAGTGGTTGTGGTTCTCTTGGATATTCTAAGGATGGTGCTTTCTTTTTCTTTTACTTTTTTTTTATTAACTTGTAGCTCTTAAGCTCACATACTGAGCATGCTGCAATATAAACAATCCTGATGAGAAGCTGTCCAAAGGAATTCACAGCATCTTTGCGCTCCTTGCTGAATACTTAAAATCTTCAGCACACTCAGGCTGGGATCGGTTTTCCTAAATGCCTTCATGCTTTGGAAGCTTGGAGTTTGGCTCCTTGGGGACCTTTCTGCTTCCATTTAAACCCAAAGCAATGGACTTGAAAATCAAAATCCAAAAAGCTAACAAAGACCTTATTAATTGTGGCTTCTTTATAAACAGTTTTTTTCGCTCTTCTTTCTCCTCTCTCTAGGCAACCCTTGCATAAAAATATCCACTCACCAACTGTTCACCAACTGTTCTTCCTCTTGCTGGCATACCTTACGCAGCATCCTAAGATGCCAGAGCACATTTCTGCTGCAGCCTCCACGATGCCTGGGCTTATAGCCATCAGGTCTTGCTATGGTGAGGCGTGTGGGAGAGGAGGGAGAGATGGTGTTGTCTGGCACAGGAAGCCCAGGCCGTGTGGCAATTAGGGCTCAGACTGGAAAGGCAGTGGCCACGTCATAGGCTTTGGAGTCAGAAAGACCTAGGTTTGAGTCCCAGCTCAGCCATGTCCTTACTGTGTGTTATCATTCAAATTACTGTGTTTCACTGTCTGAGCCCAAAATTTCTCTCCTGTAAAAGACGGATAATAACTGTTTCTAAGGACTGTCATGAAGATTTTTTTAAAAACTCCTGTATGTGATGGCCATGATATGGTGCTTGGTACATTATACAGACTCAATACAGGAAAATTTCCTTTATCTCTTTTTAACTCCCAAGAAGCTCATAGTCCAGTAAAAGGACCAAATTAAAAAAAAGAAAGAAAGAAAGAAAGAAAGAAAGAAAGAAAGAAAGAAAGAAAAAAAAAAAAAAGGAAATCTATGCAAGTGTTAAATATTTTAAAAATAGTTGAATAAGGTAGTATAAATATATACTTTTATACTATTTTTATTCAGTAGTATAAAAGATGAAACAGGACAGTATCTGGTGACTTAGGAAAGGGAAATGGCTGTAAGTGCTAGATTTCAGAGAACGAAGAGATCTTCGGAGGCTGAAGAAGTCCTTTCTGCTCTTTTTAAGAAGTCTAGTTCTAGCCAAGCTCTGCCTCTCAGCATGTGGGACAATTAATTCCTCCAATTCCTCCACAAACAATTGGAAGTGTTATCTTTGGGCTAGGCCTAAGCCATGGAGGCATGAGGCGAACAGACCCCAGCCTCAACCTTTAGGAGCTTGCAGAGGAGCCAGAGAACCAGGCATGCAAACAGTTGTAACAGGTAAGAGGGACAGAATCATATGGCTGTTTATGGAGCAGGCCTGGAGGAGTTGGACAGATTAGGGACCAAATTCCAGCTCGGCTACTTACTAGCACTATGGCTAGTAGCTTAACTTCTCTGAGCCTTCTTTTTTCATTTGAAAAAATTGAGATAATAATAATGAGTCCTTCACCTTGTTGCAAAGATGAAATGACACAATGCTTGTTAACGCACAGCAGAGTCCTGGTATTAAGAGTTCAATAATTGTTAACTGGTATAATTCAGGGTGAAAAACGTGTATACATTTATTTAGAGATTTTGAATTATAATAATATGCATGTGTATACATTTGCATATATGTAATATGTGTGTGTCTACATATAATATGTGTACATTTATAATATAGATTATATATGTATGTGTGTATATAGTACTGTAGAAAGCTCTTAACCTCTAAAGTTTTCACTTTCCTTCTTCTCAAAATAATCAGTTGGCTCAGAACTCTCCCTGTGACCTTGGACACATCAGGCTTTCCACAGTCTCACTCACCCACCCTCAGCATTATCTCTGACCAAATGAGTCCCTCACCTTCCTGTCATGCTCAACCATAGGAGTTCTGAGTATTCTCAAAAGTCACTTCCTAAAACCTTGCAAATCTCTGAATTCATGAGGGTTGATATGACAGCGAGCATATCAGAAGTCCATAAAGAATTGCAGTGGGACCCAAATTCTTTTTTCTAAAAAGTTAGTAAATGACCAAGACATGCTCTTCACTTAAAGCTGAGTTCGGCCGGGCATGGTGGCTCACGCCTGTAATCCCAGCACTTTGGGAGGCCGAGGTGAGTGGATCACCTGAGGTCAGGAGTTCAAGACCAGCCTGACCAACATGGAGAAACCCCGTCTCTACTAAAAAATAAAAAAATTAAAAAAAAAAAAAATTAGCCGGGCATAGTGGTGTCCTGTAATCCCAGCTACTCAGGAGGCTGAGGCAGGAGAATCGTTTGAACCTGGGAGGAGGAGGTTGCAGCGAGCTGAGATCGTGCCATTGCACTCTAGCCTGGGCAACAAGAGTGAGACTCTGTCTCCAGAAAAAAAAACAAAAAAAAAAACTGAGTTCACCGAATGAGGGAGCCAACTGAACTTGGAGTTAAATTAAGAGTGGCGATCTAAAGTCTGGTTCAGCACCTTGATAGTTAAAAGAGTAGTTTCAGAAGTCAAATTATCCCAATTCAAATCCTGGCTATGCTTCTGCTTGACTAGACTATCCTAGCAGGTTTCTTAACCTCACTAGGTCTTGACTTGCTCATCTTTAAGCGAGATCTTTATAGTGCCTACCTTAAAGTTTTGCTGTGAATTCTGACTGTGATAGTGCATGGAAGTTAAATATCACCGTATCTGCCTGGTGTATAACTTCTCAATAAACATTAGTCATCACTATTATTATTACTCTTATTTTTCCATGGGCATAGTATATTTGTACAGATAAATTTTCACCCACGTCAATTTTGTCTAGCCATTTTCTCCAATAAGCTTCATCAACTGGGAACTGACATCCTCCTTCCTATGATCATCTCACCACTTAGAAAAAAACTTCTTACCTTCTGACATGATTTGATTCAATAGCCACACTAGTACCTAGCTCATCGCTGAAATGTTTGTTCAGGCTCCCATCTGCCTCCCCAATTACACTTCCATCAAGAGTCCTGTATTTTTCATGTGTATCCTTACAGACACCATCAGTGATGCTTGTCCTCTTATATGGATGTTTGTCTCACTAAAGAAAACGGAATAATACATTTAAGAACCCCAGGAAGAGGCCAGGTGTGATGGCTTGCACCTGTAATCCTGGCACTTTGGGGGGTTGAGGTGGGAGAATCCCTTGAGGCAAGGAGTTCGAGACTGGCCTGGATAACACAATCTCTACAATTTTTTTTAAAAATTTAGCCAGGCATGGTAGCATGTGCCTGTACTTCCACCTACTTGGGGGGCTAAGGTGGGAGGATCACTTGAGCCTGAAAGGGTGAGGCTGTAGTGAGCCGCAATTATGTACCACTGCATTCCAGCCTGGCAACAGAGTGAGATCCTGTCTCAAAACAAAACAAAACAAAAGGAACCTCAAGAGCCACTTTTACTAATTTTTTTACACATTTTCCCCCAATTTTATGTTATATTTTCTTATATGCCTTTATAATATAATATGCCTCATTCCCCCTCCTTTTGCCCACCTTTCCTCTTGCCCATTTTACCTGGCTTATTTCTTCCATGTCTTTCAAAGTTAAGCTCACATATGACAGTATTCATTCATTCAACCACAAATTAAAACATCAGATACTGTGCTAGGTGTTGGATATGTAATGGTAAGCAAAACAAGTGAGGTCCCTATTTTCCTGGGCTTAGAGTCTAGAAAACAAACAGATATTGATGAAATTATCATACACATAACTCACTTTAGACCATGACTAATGCCATGAAGGAAAGACTCAGGGTGCCATGCAAGCACATTGCAGAGTGACCTGGTCACATATGAAGAGTCAGGGAAGGCATCTTGGAAAAAGTAACATTAGGCTGCATTAGGTATCTTATCTGTAGTTTCATATTAACCTCTGCTTATAGCTCATTGCATTTACCAATCATGGTGCACCGTCATTCTCTCTCCATCTGTTTGTCTCTCTTGCTAATCTGCGAACGTCCTGAAAGCTGGTGAAGAATCTTATTCCCAGAACCTATTACAAGCCTGGCACTTAGTGGGAGCTCAAGAATTGGTCATTAAATTATTTCTTGTTTTTGAAATAAAGTTTAGGGACCCTTTGAGCTGAGCATTTCTCTCAATCTAGCCCAGAATCAGTCCTCAAAATTCTAGACACCTTGCTTCATGCCCATGCTGCTGCCTACTTCCCCTTTCCCCAGTAATCATCCCCTGGGAAGAGGTGTTGTAACTCCACATCAGCCCCAGGGCAGCTCTCATCGGCTCTGCCGCCTAACTCATATCGCATTACATTTAATACATGTGTATAATGAATGCCGCACACATTTGGCAGTGCTTCTGTGCACCGTGTCATTATAAGCCATATTGACAGCAAACAAGTCACATATTCTCCCTGCGAACACTACAGGAAAAAAGAACATATAATTTTGTTGTTGTTTGTACGCTTTTCTCCAAGTCACATTGGACACCATTTGCCTTTCATTAGAAACACCATGCTGACAGTAAAATCACATATCCCCAACACACAAAGAGGAGAAAAACAAGCTGTCTGGGCCCCCTGTGAAGGGGAGGAGCAAGGACATGGACTCTGGGAAGGGGCTGAGGTAACAGAAGAGGGTGATTTCCAGGGCTTTAGTGGCTCTGATTCCCCTAGAGAGAGTTGATGCACTCTTGCCCCACAGGGTCCATCTGTGTCATCATGCCCTGGAGTTTTACTCCACTCAAGCCTTGCCTCATGCATTCACTTATTCATTTATTTATTCACTCATTAATTCATCCAACAATGTATTGCTATACATTCTTTCTGGAATTAAGTTAAGGGGGAATATAGAATACTGAAATACATTGAGCTCTTACTGTAGACATTTGCTACATATTTAATTTTCAACAGAACCTTATGAGGTCAGTAACTATTGATTGCTTCATAGCTTTGATAACTGAGCATCAGAAAGCTAAAGTGACTTGCTCAAAATTACCAAGTACGTAAGATCAAGATTTGAACCTAGGCCTATTTCATTATAGAGAGTAAATAAATGAATGAGTATTTACGGAGTGTCTATAATGTGAGGCACTACTCATGTTTCCAGCATATATTTGACATTACAATCGTTTACGCCCCTGCCTTCCCCACTAGCAAGCTCATTCATTTATTCATTCAATGCTTATTCAATGGCTTTCCTGTAGTGAACACTGTAAGTTATCTGATAGCAGAGCTTATGCCTTAGTTATTTCTGTAGTCCTAGGCTATAACATAGAGCCTGGGACACAGCAGAAGTATAAAATCTACTGAAAACAAGAGGGGAAGGAAGATGGAGGCAGGAAGTTGTTTACTATCTAGGGGAAGATAGGTATGTAGATAGTGAACCGGATGGAATAAGGCAAATAAAGGTAGACATTATTTGCTAGGGGAATATTGAGAAATAGATGGTTCCTGGCAAGTGCAGGAATTAAAAAAATATTTTACCCAAGAAGACTCACTAAGGCTAGTTGTAAAGACTGGGAACTCCAATGTGTGAAGAATGGATGGAACGTTCATGTGTGAAGAAACGATGGCAAAGAGATATGGTAGGGTATTGAAGGCCACACAATAGAGACAGTGAGTAGCATGGTAGGAATATACAATCTATAGAGAGACAGAGTAGGAAGCAGGCTTGAAAGACAAAGTCAGATTGTAGAGAGTGTCAGCTTTCTTTCTATTTTATTTGTTAGGTGCTGGGGAGATTTATCTCATAGTTGTTTCCCTTCACATGAACTAATAAACTTTTCTTCAGAAAGGCAACAGGATTGGGTGAATTGAATAATCCAATTACCAAGAATATGGCCTCAGGAGTCAAATAGTCCTAAGTTCAAGTTGTGCTCTGCCACCTCATAGGGGTATCACCTTGGGTGATCTAATTCTATTCTCTAACCTCTGGGTTCTTTGTAACAAAATCAAATTGATAGGACCTGTCTCATAGGTGGTGATGATACATTAAATAAATATGCAAAAATTCTTAAGAGTTTTTGGTATGTAGTAAGCTTTTGAAAAAAGTTATTGATTATGATTTCCAATTGATTGTTCTCAACCACACGAGCTCAGAATACAGAAATTAGAAATACTTGTAGAGGAAGGAATACAGCATCCACAGTGTGGAAGTCCCTTCATCTCTCCATCCAACAACATTTACTAAGAGCCTACAAACCATTTTCAGAAATTTTGTATTGACTGATAATGCACAAAGGAGAAATGCAGCATCTTGTCTTCAGGAAGCTCACAGTCTTTAGGGGAGATAGACAGGTAAATGGAGAGCAGCAGTGCAGCAGACTAAATGCAAATAAGAAATAGACCATTAAAGTGGAAGAATTCCATGTACTTGCTATGTGCATTGTGGCAAATTTCTTTATCTTTCTGAGATTCAGTGTCGTCATCTTTAAATACAGGGGGCGGGAGAGATGAAATCTGATAAATTCTTATACTAACTTGATGAGCTACTGTAAATTTTAAGAAAGAGTTGGCATCTTGCCTAGCTCACAAATGATCTTCAATAATTGCTTATTCAATGCACAAATGGATTAGTATTATAATAGCAGTGCATACAAAATGCAGCAGTGTTATATAAAGTAATGGATTAGGATAGAATTGTATTGAAGAGCAAGGAAAGAACTGTACTACTTTTTACGTGGGTCTGTCTTGATCAGACAGCTTAAGGAGGTTGTGATAAATTAAATATGGTTAAAAATTCTTGGCAGCTTCTTTCAGGAAGAGCTGACCCCTGGAATCTGGGCTAGACTTGTTACTTGTTTTGGCCATTAGAATATCAAGCTGACTTTTTGTGAGCTCTGGAGACTAGGACCCAGAAGGAGGAATGTTGCCCTCTCACCATTATGTGAAGAAGCTGGCACAGCCTGCTGGAGGAGAAAATGCCACCTGGGGAAGAGCTGAGGCACCCAGCCAAGATCCAGCACCCACCACTAGACATTGTGAGTGAAACCATCATGGACTTTTCATCTCAGCTCAACTTCTAGCAGAGTGTGGCTGCCTGAGTGAGCCCAGAGGAAACCAGCAGAGGGACCTCCCAGCTAAGCCACAGAATCATGAGAAATAACACGTTGTTATTTTAAGTTATGTTTTGGGGTAATTTGTTACCTAGCAATATTTAACTGAACAGAGGCCTTAATTCGAATGCCAAGGAGATTTTTTTGATAATCTAAAATTTAGTTTCTTATGTGTATGTACACAATTCTAGTTTTTCTGGGCATCTTGTGTTTCACTTGCATTCACTGTTTGAAAGAGTATATATACCAAGAAGGTTAAGAACTACCGTTTTAAGTCTAGGGCAAAAACGTTAAGAGCTTATTCATCTTGTTGTGGTCATGGTTTGCATTTTCGTATTGATTAGTGATGTTAAGTATCTTAGCATAGACCTGTTGAACATGGTACCTCTAGTTTATACTACTGGTTTTTAGTTTACACTTAAAGTTTAAGAGGGTAGATCTCAGGTGTTCTTACTGCAATAAAATAAAATTTTTAAATGAATGAAGGTGCATATGCACATACATGTGCATACACATACACACAAGAATGTCAAGAGCTTTTAAAGTTTCAGCTTCAGGGCAAGGCCTATTGCACAGTGCAGAGATGTATATTGTAGGTCAGCTTTGCCTGGGAGCCACAGCTACAGTGGGGCTGTCCAAGGTGCTGGCCACACTGTCTTGCCCATTTCTCATTAATTAACACTGTCCCTAGATGGAGGGCACCTTAAGCCTTTCCTTATGGTAGTTACTTGGTCACACTGTTATGCCATGTTAAAATATGTCTTGCTTTGTTAAACAACAAGAAAGCCAGATGATCCATAATGCTCACCTCTTTGATCCTGAACTGTGCTTATTACCCGCTATCAAGGCTGTGATGAATATCAACATAATACATGGGAGGACCTTAACCTAGGTACACCTGAATTGGATCCATACTCTGTGTCCTTATGCTGGCTCAAGAAGATGTGCTACCCTTGTACCTATGAAGCTCTTGAAAGGCTTACTAGCACCCAAAGCCCTAGAGGGACAAGGTGGAGAGCTGGAAGATATCTGGTTTTGATTCAGACAGAGCAGTGTGGTTAAGAGTGCAGCTCTAGAATCTAACTGGGTTACCAGCTGCAGCACCTTGGGACATTTTGGAGACACTAATTGTACCTACTTTACAGGGGGGTTGTAAGGATGAAACTAGTTAAAAACATAAATTGTACTTAAATAAATTAACATATTCAAAGTAGTTAGAAGAGGGTTCAACTCACAGTAAGTGTTCAATAAATGACAGGCATTTTGATGAAGATGGTGAATGATTATTCTAAGGACTGATTTGAAGACGTAATTTTTGGATTTCAGCTCTGACACTTAGCTGTGGGATCTTCTCAAAATTTTGCTATTTTCATATATAAAACAGGAACACATCCTTCTTATGATTATTAACTGAGGGAATGAAGAGGAAAACATAGTGTCGGACATGTAATAAATACACGATATAAATGATATTTTATTCTCCTCTGGGGCTCCCTTCTTTCCTAGGACTCAGCAGATGCCGAAATATTGTCTGAAAGAGTGTGTGGATGTGTGTGTGCGTGAATCTTTAACAACAGAAAGTATAAAAGTCACTTAATGAAATGATAGTGGGTTCATGGAAATGACTCTGGGGTCTCCTGTGTCCTGTTTGTCACAGAGAACTCCCTCTCATCCACTGCTTTTTGCTTTGCTGTTAAGAAGCTTTTGAGATAGATTAAAACAATAGCATCAACAGAGGTATAATTTTCTTCCATCCCTTTTTAATTAGCTGTGAACCGCAGGGCTTTCTAAGTGGCAACAGAATCAGAGAAGGCAGGAGGAGCAGAAAGCCACCATTTGAGTTCTTAGGATAAGAAGCATTTACTAGGCCGGGCGCGGTGGCTCAAGCCTGTAATCCCAGCACTTTGGGAGGCCGAGATGGGCGGATCACGAGGTCAGGAGATCGAGACCATCCTGGCGAACACCGTGAAACCCCATCTCTACTAAAAAATACAAAAAACTAGCCGGGCGAGGTGGCGGGCGCCTGTAGTCCCAGCTACTCGGGAGGCTGAGGCAGGAGAATGGCGTGAACCCGGGAGGCGGAGCTTGCAGTGAGCTGAGATCCGGCCACTGCACTCCAGCCCGGGCTACAGAGCGAGACTCCGTCTCAAAAAAAAAAAAAAAAAAAAAAAAAAAGAAGCATTTACTAAAAAACATTCTGAGAATCTGGATAAAAGATTCTGCAAGTTGTTCTCTCATCTTTTTAAAAAACAAACCTCTGTCTGTCAGCTCATTGCCAATTCCAGCCTGGAAAATTGGCATGCATGTTTCGAGGAAAGGAAGCAGAAAGTAGAAATTTAAGAACTGTGGTAGAACACAGATGCATGAGTCAGTAGATCTTCGAAATGCCACAAATCATTTTGTGTGTGTGTTCTTTAAGTCTCAATTTTTCTGACCCTTAAGTTTCTTATCTAAAAAAAAGGGAGATGTGTTTAAATATAGCTACTATTTGCCAAATACCTGTCATATGCAGAGCCTCACAATGATACCGTGAGGTAGGTGTTTTATGTCCAAGTTTCAAATCAGAAAACTGAGGCTTACAAACCTGAATTTATTCAATGGCTCACAGCTTGAAAACTGTAGAATCTACCCAGCTATGAATCTGGTTCTTTCTGAATTCTTCCACTGCATCATAAGACTTCTCATCTTTAAAATCCTTTTCAACTCCATAAAATTGCATCATTTGTGTACTGTTCAATTGTTAGTTAATCAGAAGCAATGCAATAATACATAAAAGTTCTTAAACTTTTCAGTGTCATTCTTGTTTATCTGGAATAATTTAAGAGAAAATTAAATAGTCTGGCTACATGATCACCATAAGCATTATATGTATATAGATATTTTCAAGTAATTAGCAAAACTAATTGAAGAATTTATTCTGAATTTCTCATCCAGTGGGTAACAAAGCCTGTAAGAACCATGAATTTTTTATAAGGAGTTCAAAATATGAATATCATCAAGTATTGTCTGTAAACTAAAAAAAAGTCTTACCAATATATGACTTCACGTTTTTCAAATGTACTTTTAGAGCTTCACAGATGTTATATGTATGCTTTTTAAATTTACTTTTATCTATCTATCTATCTATCTATCTATCTATCTATCTATCTATATATATATATATTTTGAGATAGGATCTCGCTCTGTCACCCAGGCTGGAGTGCAGTGGAGCCATCTTGGCTCACTGCAACCTCTACCTCCTGGTTTAAGCAATTCTCATGCTTCAGCCTCCCGATTAGAATATATGTATGCTTTAATGTAATGTTTGTATTTACATAACATCCAAGTTTATTTAAAAATGACACTATACTATTCATTACAGCTTTTAGTTCTCATATCCAACAGGTATCAAAGTATAAGTATCCTCATGCATCACAAAACTTCTTGATGTTAAGGAGTCCTCAGTGTAAGGTAAGTTAAAAACTGCTTCTTTACGTAGAAGATTGTAAGGTACTTGAAACTCTGCTGTTTCATTTGATTCTTGCAATCAAATCAACAATCATCATATAGTACTTTTGAGACCAGGATTCTACCTACTTATTAACTTTCTGCTTTGTTAGGTTCTAGTTAAATGGGGATTTACTACTCTTCTACTTTAGATCAGTTTTGTGCTTTGGGTATTGCTATAGGCTGAATATTTGTCTCTCTCCAACATTCATTACTGAAATCCTAACCCACAATGTAATGGTAATAAGAGGTGGGGCCTTTGATAAGTGATTAGGTCTTGGAGGTAAAGCCTTTATAAATGGAATTCGTGCCCTTAATGGGATTCTAATGGGATGAAAGAGACCCCAGAAAGCTCTCTCACCTCTTCTACCATGTGAGGACACAGAGAAGGCACCACCTATGAAATAGAAAGTGAGTTCTCACCAGACACCAAATCAGACGGTGCCTTGATCTTGGATTTCCCAGCCTCCATAACTATGAGAAATAATAGCTTGTTGTCTATAAGCCACCCTGTGTATGGTAGTTTGTTACAGCAACCTGAACAGACCGAGACAAAAACTGCAGTCAATAAATCCTAAAACGGCAAAGAAGAGTGGATTTCAACTAGAGGTGAGAGAGCTTGGCTTCAAGAGCAGCCAAAAAAAAAAAAAAAAAAAAAAACAACCATGGTAGAGAATACTACAGCCACTGACATTTTCCTCCTTCAAAGGGTCAGCTTTGCCAGTGGGGTCACCCTGAACCCCTGCAGTGGGAATGGCAACATGTAGAAAATGCCACCGTGTTCCTTGCTAATTTTCCCAGGGCTCCTTGCTGAGATATTCTGAAGCCACAATCAAATCTTTAATTTAAAGCATGAGAAAAGGAAATCTATGGCACTTGAAGAAAACTGCCATTGATGGGGACCCATCACTTTTGGAGATAATTTCAGCTGAAATCAGCAGATTACCCAGAAGATACTGTAGAAAGCTGATGCCTAATCAACATGAATAAGAAATACTTTCCCTTTGAATCCAAAGCTCACAGTCACTCCATTTCAAATTCAGCCTCTAAGATCAAAACTGGCTGTAGTAAACAAAGCTCTTAATCCATAGGAACCTTGATATCTTAGATTTCTGGTGCAATGACCTTTATGGAAACTCACCATGCAATTTTCAAATTATCTGTGTCCCTGAGGTCTGTCACAGATACCCAGAGCCTTCCAAGAAACCCACAATTTCCTATGAGAGACAAAAAAGACTTCATTGACTATGTAGATTGAAAATTAATTCCCCATAGGAAAAACAAATGTTATCTGAAAGTCCCCTGGACTTTACTACAGATCGTAGAACTACCATTTATTGTAGTGGTTCAGGACATTTTTGCCTCTTTGAATCAGTTGGATCCTCATGATAGTGAACTGGGGAGGTGAGTGTTACGTCATCAGCCCTATTTACAAATGAGAAACAAAACCAAGGAGGCATTCTGAGAGGTCAGTTCGTCTAGGCATAACCAAGGCAAGACTTGGATCTTTTGGCTTCATGAGAAGTGTTTTTTTTCTACTCTTTGCTGTCTGCCTTCAACAATTGCTGATTTTCCCTTGACTTGGACAAAATTTGTCTATTGTTCACAAACTCTCTTATTTGCTTTCCTGCACATTGCCTGTCTCCACTTATAAGTATTTTGAAATGAAATGGGCAGATTTCCTACCTTGCCTTTGCTGAAGGTCAGCTGCTTACTCCTACTTCATCAGACCTGATTTTGATGACTATCATTTGACAGTAACAACGAGCTAGGTCTAGAGTTCTGACAAATTACAAGGTAGATGGTGTAGTGTGAGGGAAAGGGCCAGAAGGCCTAGATTCCAGCCTCAGCAATTCCACTTGCCAGCTTGGCAACATCAGGCCAGTTGTTAAACTCTTGGAGTCTCAGTTAACTCATCTGTAAGACAGGAATGATATCCCATCTCTATCACAGGAGTTTTGGGGGAAATGAAATGAGGTCAGAGATATCCAAGTATTTTACAAATTATACAGAGCTGAATTCTGTCAAAGGCATATAGTTATTTTGTATCCGTGATCACAAATCAAATGTCTTTGAGACATTTGTAAAGAACTGTAGCAATAAAGTTCAGTAAAATTGTGAATGGTGGGTCTGAAATCCACAGAAGAGGGCAGGTCCCACCAATGGCAATATCTTTAATTATGTACCAATAATAATCAGTTAGCCAAACCGGATACACCTGCTAGTCAAATTTGGTATATGAGGCACCAGTTTGTGAATTCCATTTCCACGACAATATCTCCCAAACTGTGGGCTACAGATGCCCCAAGGGGTTTCAGACTTATTTCAAATGGTCATAAATCTATATGCACACAAAACATTTCCTATCGCCTAAAAAAAACAATGCCATGTACATCCAGACAGTAGTATTTTTAAAGTATAAGTGGATATCATTGTGATTAATAAAGTACACATTTGTTCAAAAGCATAAGTTGATTCATATTAACTTTTTGTTAATTGATTCATTCTCAATCAATAGGCACTAACGACATAAAACTTATTCTTATGGTAGTTGGGAGAATAAACATCATTAAAATTTATTTTATTTTAATATTTTTATTTTTTAGGTATAGGGTTTCACTCTGATGTCCAGGCTGAAGTGCAATTGTACAATCACAGCTCACTGCAGTGGTGAATTCCTTGGCTCAAGGGATCCTCCTGCCTCAGGCTCCCCAGTAGCTAGGACTACAGGCATGAACCACCATACCTGGTTAATTTTTTAATTTTATTTTTTGTAGAGACAGAATCTTGCTAGGTTGCCCAGGCTGACCTTGAACTCTCAGCCTCAAGTGGTCCTCCCACCTCAGCCTCCCCAAGTGCTGGGATTATTCCCGTAAGTCACCACACACCTGGCCAATTTTTTCACCTTAAAAGGGGGCTTCATAAGCTTAGATGTTGGGAAACAACTCTGAAATATTTTCAAAGGGTATAATAAGTAAGTATAACTAGTTATACCAGCCAACAGAAGGCCTTGTCTTGAGATGGCCTCAGGATCTGATGCCAACTGGATTTGGAGAGAAAAACAAGAAAGACCTATGTTTATGAATACTTTCTGAGCAGCCAACAAGTCATTAGCAGCATCTCTTGATATAAGGACATAGGAAAGGTGTTCTTTGTGTGGGCCACACAGAGAGGCCCTCACATTCACCTGTCGACCTAGTCAGCCACATGTATACATGTTCCTGAGTATGTGTACACACACTAAGCTAGATTCTGCATATTTCCTTATGTACCCACACAAACTAAGCTATATTCTGCGTATTTATGCACACACACAAACTAAGCTATATTCTGCATATTTCTTTATGCACACACACAAACTAAGCCATATTCTGCATATTTCTTTATGCACACACATACAAACTAAGCTATATTCTGTATATTTCTTTAAACAGTATACACTCCCATATGCACAGGTTCTGATCCCTGGAACCTATATATGTTGCCTTATTTAGGAAAAAACTGTCTTTATAGATGTGATTAAGGATTCTGAGATGGGGAGACTAGTATGAGTTAGCCATATAGACCCTAAATGTAAAAACAGGTATCCTAATCAGAAAGAGTAATGGGGAATTTGACACATAGATATTTACACAAAGAGGAGGTGATATTAAGACAGGGCAGAAAGAGATTTTAAGATATTGGCCTTGAAGACTGAAGTGAAGTGGCCACAAGCTAATGAATGCCTGCAGCCACCAGAGGCTCAAAGAGGCAAAGACTACATTCTCCCCTAGAGCCTTCAGAGGCAATGCAGGCTGCCAACACCTTGATTTAGGCCCAGTGAATTTGATTTCATACTTCTAGCCTCCGGAACAGTGAGATAATAAGTTTCTGTTGTTTTAAACCACCAGATTTGTGGCAATTTGTTACAGAAGCTGCCAGAAGCTAATACAATAAATATACATCTTCTAAACACATACTTTACACATGTATATTACACAGACATGTCAAATGTACATCAACTTTAAGTACACAAAGCCCTTAAACACAACAGACACATCTACCTGAAAATGACACTTCTTATACATATCCTAAAACCTGGCATCACCATCTACCCTGTGACTCAAAAACCAGAGTGTTACTCTTGTTTCCCCTCGAAACCTGAATAAAGAGTTCAACAAGTTCTTCTGGGTCTACCTCCAAAATATTCCCAATCTATTTACTTCTTTCCACATCCCCTACTAGTGTTCTTCTCCAAGTCACCATCATTTATTTCCCAGATTTTATACTAGCCTCCCAGCAGTCTCTGTCACCATCACCATTCTTGCCTCTCTACAGTAACTTCCCCAGATAACACCCAACATAGTCTTTTAAAATCCTCAATGGGATCATTTCACTCTCCTACTGTAAACCCTCCCAACATGGCTACTCAATTTTTCTAAATAAATCCAAACTCCTTACCATTTCATAAAACACCCAGTATGACTTGACCTTCTTCTCCCTCTCTGACTTTATTTCATCCCACCCCTGCCTGCTTGTCCTTGATCCAGGTACAATAGCCTTCTTTCTGCTGATGAAACATGCCAAGCTCATTTCTGTCTCGGGACAATTGTGTTTGCTGTCCTCACGACCTCATCCCCTGACTGTCTCCTCATTTAGATTTCAGCTCAGATGTCATCTCCTTAGAGAGCTTCCCTGCCCATCCCCAACTTAACCCCAATCACTCTCCATTTCATGATCCCATTTTATTTTCTTTGTTTAACACTGAGTGCCATTTTTAAGTCTTTGGGCATTTATTGAATTGTGTCTCATCTACCTCCCCTCACTCAAATAAAAGTGCCGTGCAAGCAGTGACTATGTCTTGTTCACTGCTGTATCTCTGGAGTCTACAACAGTGCCAGCATATGATGGATGCAAATACTTACCAATTTAATGAATGGCTCTCAACTTTGGTTTAGAATGTAAAATATATATAGAGAGAGAAAATACCAATTCCTAGGTGCCGTCTTAGACAAAATGAATTGGAAATTTTAGGCAGCAAAATTCCACAATTTATATATTGAAAAAGACCCCTAGGTGATTTGACAGGTAACCAGAATTGAGAGCCACTGACTTAAACACCTAATCAATGTGCATATGCTTTATATACATACCCACGGCCCACATGCATATGGCTTGCACATATATCTTCCATACCAGATATCATCTACACATTTATGTGTCCACTCTTTTTACACATTTATTATGCATACCACATATAAAAATACTTCATACATGATTATTATCCATAATATATACATATATAGTAATCCATATATATAGTAATTCCTATTATAGCAAAACTGCCATTTCCTGAGTGTCTACTTTGTGCCAGGTACTGCAACTGGTGCATAGCTTGGAGATATAAAGGCCTAGTCCCCGCTTTAAAAGAACCCACAGCCTACAATCACTGCTATGGACTGAATGTCTGTATTCCCCTCAAATTCATGTGTCGAAATCTTAACCCCCAATATGATGGCATTAGGAGATGGGACATTTGGGAGATTAAGTTGTGAAGTTGGAGCCCTCATGAATAGGATTAGTGCCTTTACCCTTAAAAGACATGAAGACATAATGAGAGGACAACCAACAGCAAAACCAGAAAGTGAGCCCTCACCAGACACTGGATGTGCCGGCATCTTGATCTGGACTTCTCAGCCTCCAGAACCATGAGAAACAAATGTCTATTTTTTAACTCACCCACCTACGATAATATGTTACCGTAGCCTGAACTCACTAAGACAATCACTGAAGCAGACTACTGCAATCCAAGATGTTGAGTGTTTAAAGAGGGCAATACTGAACCCTGTGGGGATACAGATAGGAGAGCAAGAGACTGTCAGACTGATGAAGTCATATTCCAACTGAAACAGGCAAAGCATGACTTGCACCCTAAAGGATAGAAGTTATTTAGGCTAGGAGGAGGAATGAAAAGGGAAGGGTACTTGATGCAAGGGAAAAGAATGTGCAAGAGGTAGCAGCTAGGGTACATGGTTTGTATAAGGATGTGCAAATTATTTAATTTACTTGTTTATTAAACAGAAGTTTGACTGCTTATCATGTCTCAGGTACTATGTTACACACAGCTGAAAACAAAGGCCCAGGCTCATGACACCAGAATCTCTTAAGGGTGGGGTCCGATGAAATGTATTATTATAAAACTCCCTAGATGATTACGATGCGCAGCAGGGTTGAGAACAACTGGTCTAGGTGAATTCACTTTGCTGGCTTCCAGAGAAAAGAAGTAAAGGGACTGAGTGAATAAAAACCAAGATGTCCAGTCCATAACACTATACATGTGCTTTTGACAAACTTAAGGACTTCAAAGACAATTGCCAATTCATCATTACCTTCCGAGGGCAGCCAGCAATACTTCCGAGAACTATAGTGCTGTAAACATTGGGGACTTCTTTGCTCCAGTTGGGTCACTGTTCACTGAATCCCTGACCTGGGCAAGTTAGTGCAAGGCACTTCTTGGCAAGGCCAAGTCTTAGAGCACCAAGCCCCCCAAGATGGAGGCCCATACAACCTTGAGACCAGGAGCTTCAGAGTTCGTGGACTAGGTTGAAATTGTAAAGAACTGGGGGCTTCTCTGGTTTTTCATTTCCCTGGATTGCACTCTGAAAGTTGGGTCAGAACTAGCCCATCTCCCTTCGAGCTCTCAGGCCGCCTCACATGACAGAAAGCAGTGCACCACTCAGCAGCCACCACCAAACCATCTAATAATGGGTTCACCTCCTCTGTCTCCTTCATTTGAGGGGAAATATTGCCTGAGGCACAAGCAGAGCTTCAAATTGATTTAATTTAAAATTTCAAACTGCTGTATGCAGCTTTGCTCGACTGCCATCTGCTTTTCCAGTATGCAATGACACCAAGCCTGTTTTTATTGTGTTTGCTCAACCAAGTCCACCAGTAAAATATTAATAATTTCCCCAGCGCCTGGTTGGTTTGCGTGCTTGGGATGATATCCAAACATTCATCAGGCTCATCAAAGTTATGAGCAAAATAATTTTTCTCCTTAAGCGGGAAGGGGAGGAGGGATCTGGATTTTTATTAGTGGTGCATATCACTGAGTGACACTTTTAGCTTTCTCTGCACCGAATAAGAAAGCAACTGCATTGCTTCTGGCCCCAACATTAGATATACTTTCTCTGTAGAGAGGCAGTTTTTCAGCCAAGCAAGGAAATAAGTAATCTGTGAAGATGGAAAGTGGGTGCCATCCCTAATGCCTCTCTTTGCCTCACTCATCACATGCAATTTGACATTAAGTCTTGTTGAGTCTGTCATTATTCTTGGGTTCATTTCCTTCTCTCCATTAGCACTGCCACTGTTTTTAGTCCAGATCCTTGCCAAGTAATCTGGATTACCACACTAAGATGCCTCTGGTTTCCTAACACTCACGAAATCAGTTTCCCTTTCCTCTCCCAATCACCAGAAATGGAGTTTGTAACTTTCAACATGATTTTATCAGTCATTTGCTCCAAACTCTTCCATGGCTCCCCATTGTCCTATCCTAAGGTCCACATTCTTTTGTACAGGTTACAATGCTTGTCTCTCCTTCTATTTCCACTCCAGTATTCTACGCCTCAGTCAATCATTATTCTCCTGGGGCAACAAACCCACTCCTGCCCACTGGTGTTTGTTCAAGAGAGATCTATAGAGAATTCCACACAATGATTAGCTAATAGCATAGTTCCAGAAAGGATGGCTGTCATTATTGTCACCCTCATTTTTTAAAAAACAGGGATATCCAGATCATCCTGGTTAATCCCTGTCCTCATCAAAGGCATTCCTCTCCTCTTTAGATGAAGAAAAGAATAGACTGAACTCATTTGTTTCCTTCAATTTGGGGCCAGGAAAGAATGGGTCCTAGCCGCAACATTGCAGATAACAGGTCACATTGCAAAGTTGTTAAGAGCTGTGCAACAAGACATCCAGGTTAAAATGCTGACTCTGCCACTTACTAATCAATAGATTTGAACACTAAGAACAGAATTAGGCACATAGTGAACACTCAATTAGCAATAGAGTAATAAGTCTAACATGTACACATCTCTGAAAGCAGAACACAGATTTGTGCATTCTCAAAGGGAACACAGGTTCTCACCATACAATGCCTTTGCTGAGGACATTACCCCCAACCCACCATAAGAATTGCCTTCATCCATAATTATCCATCTGGAGAAAGGCTGTGTCTTCTTTAAGAACCAGATGAGATAAGTGAACTCCCATTCACAATTGCTACAAAGAGAATAAAGTACCTAGGAAAACAACTTGCAAGGGATATGAAGGACCTCTTCAAAGAGAACTATAAACCACTGTTCAACGAAATAAGAGAGGGCACAAACAAATGGAAAAACCTTCCATACTCATGGATAGGAAGAATCAATATCATGAAAATAGCCATACTACCCAAAGTAATTTATAGATTTAATGCCATACCCAACAAGCTACCACTGACTTTCTTCACAGAATTGCAAAAAACTACTTTAAACTTCATATGGAACCAAAAAGGAACCCGCATAGCCAAGACAATCCTGGGCAGGAAGAACAAAGCTGGAGGTATCATGTTACCTGACTTCAAACTACACTACAAGGCTACAGTAACTAAAACAGCATGGTACTGGTACCAAAAGAGATATATAGACCAGAGGAACAGAACAAAGGCCTCAGAAATAACACCACACATCTACAACCATCTGATCTTTGACAAACCTGAAACAAACAAGCGATGGGCAAAAGATGCCCTACTTAATAAATCGTGCAGGGAAAACTGGCTAGTCATGTGCAGAAAACTGAAACAGGACCCCTTCCTTACACCTTATACAAAAATCAACTCAAGATGGATCAAAGACTCAAACGTAAGATCCAGAACCATAAAAAGCCTAGAAGACAACCTGGGCAATACCATTTAGGACATAGGCACGGGCAAAGACTTCATGTCTTAAACACCAAAAGCAATGGCAACAAAAGCCAAAATTGACAAATTGAACTAAGGAGCTTCTGCACAGCAAAAGAAACTATCATCAGAGTAAACAGGCAACCTACAGAGTGGGAGAAAAATTTTGCAATCTATCCATCTGACAAAGGGCTAATATCCAGAATCTACAAAGAACTTAAACAACTTTACAAGAAAAAACCAAACAACCCCATGAAAAAATGGGCAAAGGATATGAAAAGACACTTCTCAAAAGAAGACATTTATGCAGCCAATAGACATATGAAAAATGCTCATCATCACTGGTCATTAGTGAAATGCAAATCAAAACCACAATGAGATACAATCTCATGCCTAGAATGGTGATCATTAAAAAGTCAGGAAATAACAGATGCTGGGGAGGATGTGGAGAAACACGGACACTTTTACGTTGTTGGTGGGAGTATAAATTAGTTTGACCATTGTGGAAAACAGTGTGGTGATTCCTCAAGGATCTAGAACTAAAAATACCATTTGACCTAGCAATCCCATTACTGGGTATATACCCAAAGAATTATAAATCATTCTACTATAAAGACACATGCACACGTATGTTTACTGCAGCACTATTCACAATAGCAAAGACTTGGAACCAACCCAAATGTCTATCAATAATAGACTGGATAAAGAAAATGTGGCACATATACACCATGGAATACTATGCAGCCATAAAAAAGGATGAGTTCATGTCCTTTGCAGGGACATGGATAAAGCTAAAAACCATCATTCTCAGCAAACTATCACAAGAATAGAAAACCAAACACTGCATGTTCTCACTCATAGGTGGGAGTTGAACAATGAGAACACATGGACGTAGGGAGGGGAACATCACAGACCAGGGCCTGTGGGGGGTTGGGGGATAGGGGAGGGATAACACTGGGAGAAATACCTAATGTAGGTGATGGGTTGATGAGTGCCAGCAAACCACCGTGGCATGTGTATACCTATGTAACAAACCTGCATGTTGTGCACATGTACCCCAGAACTTAAAGTATAATTTTAAAAATAAAATAATAAATAAATAAAATAAAATAAAAAAGAATCAGATGAGAAGTCACTTCCTCCAGCATGCCTTGACAGGCATATAATGGAATGGAATTTGGTGTCTGGCTTTGAATTGCAGCATTATCACTTGCTGTCTACATTATGTTAAGTACGTTGATAATCCACCTGAATCTCGTTTTACTCATCTGTAAAATGGGGATAAAATTACCCTTCTTGCAGGTTGGTTGTGTGTCCCACTCAACACATTTTGATTCCCCTAATTCCTTCTTTAGATCCCTAATGTCAGTGGAATTTATTTAATCCCTCTTCTGAGCTCCCCCTAAAATTTACATACTTCTATTGTTCTATAGTTTCTCTATTTTATGGACAAAAAGAAAGGACTTGTTCATGTCTTGAGTAGATTATTTTGACCTTGCCTGACCAGTGCCTCTCTGTCCAGTCTTGGTCTCTAGATTTTTATTTACTCAGAGTCATCATCTAACCATGCAAATCAGATCAAGGCACTCTCCTCAGGGCAACCACTGATTGAATCCCTTCATCCATAAATCAAGTTCAAACTGCTTGGAATGCTATTTAAAGTTCATGGCAAGCTTGCCATGCCAACCCCAACTCTAGCCACTGCCAAATTACTGTCCCTATTGTCCCCAGAATCAGCCATGAACTCTAAGCTCTGACTCAAGAGTCATCTCTACATGGAATGCTCTTCTATTACCTCATCATCAATTGAAATTCTACCCCAACATCTAAGGTCTAGCTGAAATATCCCCACTTTTCCCAAGCACTTCCTTATCTCCACTCTTCCCCATCTCCCAACAATTGGGAACAATGAAATAAACTAATATATGGGGAGACTGACATATCTTAGCCACCAATTAGTAAATGGAAGAAACGGGTTTCAAACCCAAAGCTTCTCATTCTAATGCACCCACTCATGCTTTCTTGCCCCATCCCATGTTGCTTCTCCACCCTCTTCACTCCTATACCCATAACAGCAAGGAACTCCAGAAAGCTCAGATACTGTAGGTGCCTGAAACTGTTAGTCTTGTAGAGTCACCTGCTTCTTTGCTCCTCTTTCCATTCCTGATAAAATGGATATGAAATGGTATATGATGCAATGGGGCAGTCTCATACGTTGCTGGTAGAAATGTAAGTGGAGGGAATTTCCGGAAAGCAATTTGGCAGTACATATTAAAAGTCTGCAAAATAATCATAGTCTTTTACTTAGTCATTCCTTTTCTGTAAATAAAAGTCTGTTTTAATAAACTAGAAAAAAGTAACTCTCTCTCTCTCTCTACATGTATATATGTGTATATATATATATACCCACACATAGATACAAATATATAAACATACATATATATGAATATAGAGAGATAGATATATACATACATACAAGGATAATATGACAGGGAAATTTTGAAATAGCCTAAATACTTAAAAATACATAAATGGAAGTATTTTAAAACTTCAATTCTAGAGTCAGATAGAACAAACCTAGCTCTACTTTATAATACTTATGTTATCTTAGGTACATTACTTAACCTTTCTGTTCATTATTTGCTTCATCTGTATACTCATCTCTATAAAGGGATACTAGAATCTACTTCATAGGCTTCCCATGAGGATTGAAAGAGATTTTATAGGGAAAGGATATAACTCACAGTCTAATACATTAAATGTTCTCAATAAATATAAGCGAAGAAGGAGGAGGAGGAAGAGGAGGAAAAGAAGGAGGATGAGAATAATTAGGAGAGGTAGCCACTGTCTAGACTATTATGCAGTTCTTAAGCATTATGATAACAGAATTTGAATTAATAATATGAAAAATAAATTAATGATCAGTGAAATGGCAGGATTCTAAATTGTATGTACAGCAGTAATCCAATAAAACAAAAAATTGTAGAAAAATATCGAAAGAAAATGTGCTTAATGTTGTCAATAGTTATGCCTCAGTGATGAGACTATGTACATGTGTATAGGCGGTTGTAATCTTTCAATATCCTGGCTTTATATATTTTTTGCCTGCTTGTGACTATCCTTGCCCAAATAGTATCATGGATACCCTGAATGACATGGCAAAAATCACATCATAATTGTTCTTCATCTCTGTTGTCCCCTGACATAAATTCAGTGCTGAGCAAATGAGCCTTGTTGATTGAACAGGCAGCATTGTCTCCATTATTACACGAGTTATTTCTATTGCAGATGACCACGGTGGTGCCTAGAACAGGATACTGTTCAATAAATGTGAGTTTCCTTTCTCTTGCTCCACTTGCTTTTCTGTTTTATTCCAAAATTTCCAAACTGTTTGGGAATAAAATAAGTGACTCTGAGAGCCCATGCCATCACTAGCTTCTATGTAACAGCTAACTGCATACTGCCTTTGGATCAACTGGCAACAGACTCTCAGTGACAGAAACACTGGTCCACAGAGTTGCCCTGGAAAACGGGACTGTGTTTCACCTAGCAGGGAGCATTTTTCAGGTAATAAGGAAGGGAAAACAGTTTAGCCCTTTCCTCAGGTGAAGTGGTTTTATCCTGGTGGCCTATTTGAGTTAGATTCAACTCTTTTTCCATTTACTTATTCAGTATTCATTAGGTGGGCAGCTACCATGTGCCAGACACTGAGGAGGCAAAGGTAAATTGTCTTTTAGAACAGAACCCATTTTAGGTAAAGCACCCACATGAAGCAGAGAAGTCAACTGTGTGATTCACTTAATGACAACCAGTGGCTGCACTTATCTAGCATATATTTGACAGTGATAGTATAGGACTAGTGGACGTATCCCAGGTGGTTTTAGAATCAGACAATTCAAATCCCACCTCTGTTCCTTCTTAGGTATCTGATGTTGTGTCTGTTTCCTCATAAAGTGCAATGCCAAGCTGGTGTCAGGATGAGAGCTCATCTATGGGTATCACTTAGCAAGCCCAATGCCTGACCAACAAGCAGTGGTTAGTGTTAGTCTTTTTTATTGTGGTTTCAGTATCTTTAAGAAACCCTGCTACACATGAGGAAGAAGCACGCACCTCATCAAAGCTGCCTTCAAGGAAGCAAAATTCTCTATCATAACTAAGTCAGATGATTCCTCATTTTTCTCCTTCCACTCATTGCCTTCTGCTACTGGTTACTGATTTTAGTTTCTGTTTTATGGCTTTAATTCTGGCCCCTCATCCTCTCAAAGAGGAAGGGGAAATATATAAGATGACAATTAACCTTTCTTTCTTCTGAGCTTTGTAAGCTGGCACTGTGTTCAACACTTTCACCAATATTTTCTCATTTAATCTTCATGCTGGGCTTGAGGTAGGTATTGTGGTTCTACTTTGCCAAAGAGAAAATGAAGGCTCAGAGAGAGCCTTCTGGCCCCTCATCCTCTCAAAGAGGAAGGGGAAATTCTGGCCCCTCATCTTCTCAAAGAGGAAGGGGAAATACATAAGATGACAATTAACCTTTCTTTCTTCTGAGCTTTGTAAGCCTGGCACTGTGTTCAACACTTTCACCAATATTTTCTCATTTAATCTTCATGCTGGGCTTGAGGAAGATATTCTGGTTCTACTTTGCCAAAGAGAAAATGAAGGCTCAGAGAGAATGTGAGACCTGAGGTCATAGAGCTGGTGAACTGTGGAGCTGGGTTGCAGCCAGATGTGTTTGAGTCCAGTTCCTGCTCTTACAGTGTACAGTGAAGCCTCGTGTCCATTCTCATTACTCAATTAGGTCATTGGTCATTCGTCTTTAGGAAGGCAAAACACAGACAGAGATAAGTCTTCAAAATGCTCAATCTTTCTGAGTCAGATTTATGTCACCCAAGATGTACACATTCACTATATTTGGAGGTCAAAGCAGCCTTGGCCTTCAACATATTAAATAAAACAGAGATCTCGAGAACTTTCATGACTTGTTCAAGTCCACACAGAAAGCTTGTGGTGGAATAAGAACCAGAAAGGATCTCTTCCCAAACATAGGAACATCACCTTTATTTAAACCCACACTGAAAGATTTAGGGGTGAAATCTGGCCAACGTTTTCTGGGCATTGAGTGACGGGAATCCCAGGCGGCCAATGAGCTCACTGGGCAGAGTAGAAGAGGACCGTAGCCTGGGCACAGAACTGCCTGCAAAAGGACCCACATGAATGCTAAATAGCTCTCCTGCAGCCAGGAAGCAAAGGCAAACTGAGGTCCTCATGCAACTGAAAAGCAAGGCAGTAAGGACACATGTATGTGTCATAACAAATTAAGAGTCACTGAGTGAGGACCCCAGCACTGCTATTTCTGCTGCAGGATCTGCCGCTGGCCCCACGTCAGCAACTGGAGACTGGCTCACACAGGGACTTGAAAATAGAATGTCTTGCAAACGTTTTCTTTCTAAATTCTCCTTGCAGAAGCCTCCTTATTCTTTCATAATCACCACAAAGCAATCCTCAGTCAAGTACTAAAGTAAATTCAAAGCAATTAGAGAGTCTATCTACAGTGAGCCCGAAATGTGTTTGCAGTGGTTCTCCGGGAAATGGCTTGGCATACATTTTCCCCCAGAATAGTGCTATTTGTGTAAGGAAGATGCTGCTCATACCCAATGTATAAAAACATACACACACACACATGCACATGTACATACACACATTTACTATGACAAATAGATGTAACATCTCAAGAGTAAAATACTGTGTTGTGGGTTACAAGCCAAAGCAAGGCAGCCCCGCTCCAGTAAGCACTTATAAATTGTTGTAAAAAATATCAAGAAATAGGAGCTCGCCTTGGTAATATAACAGCTGCAGGATTTCAGGGCCCAGGACTAGCTTAAAAAAAAAAAAAAAAAAAAAAAAAAAGACAAAGAAAAAAAAATTAAACAGCCAAACCCATTGCTTCAAATATTTTGCTGGCTCTCTAGGGTGGTCTTGTGTTTCTAATTAATATTTCCCCCTAATTACAATCATGATGGTAAGTGTGTTCAATACAAAACTCATTCCTTTCTTCACCACAGAGCTATTGGGGAAGAGGAGGCAGGTACTCTAGGAGGAAGGCTGGCCAGCTTCATTGTGATGCAAAAGAATGCAACAATTAAGAATATAATTTTGGGAGATGTCAGCAGCCTAATTACTCATAGGGCTTCCAGCAAATTAAGCAGTAGGTGAATTAGCTCATTTAATGAGATCTAGAATTTGGAGGCAAGGTACTTTTACTTTGCATTTGAGAAACAAATTTCCCTACTACATGTTAATAATTTGGGCACCCCAACATGCAATTAGCTCAACAGATTCTGTGAAAGCATAAAGGTCAGTTGCTTAAAAGGATCTGTAAGTCAGTTAAATTGCATTTATCTGCTCCCTGAATACCCTCTCTCTCCTCTTCCATTTCTTTTCTTCCCAAATGCAGTCGTCCAACTTGGAGAGCACGTAGTTCAATAAAGGGGCTTTGGAAACTACAGTTTTCAGAGAAGGGTTAAAGGGGGCACAGAGGAAATTGCATTGAAAACTTGCTTTAGTTTTTTTTTTTTTTTTTTTTTTTTTTTTAGATTGTGTCTCACTCTGTCACCCAGGCTGAAGCACAGTGGCATGATCCTGGCTCACTGCAACCTCCGCCTCCCAGGTTCAAGTGATTCTCCTGCCTCAGCCTCCCAAGTAGCTGGGATTACAGGTGCACACCACCAGGCCCAACTAATTTTTGTATTTTCAGTAGAGATGGGGTTTCACCATTTTGACCAGGCTGATCTCAAACTCCTGACCTCAGGTAATCCACCCGCCTTGGACTCCCAAAGTGCTGGGGTCACAGGTGTGAGCCACCACACTCGGCCTGCTTTAGTATCTTAATACCTCTCTAATCCTTTGTTTCTGCATCTGTAATGTAGAAATAATGACACTCAAATTACAATTATTCTATTTACTAGTCAAATTTCTTTACAAGATGGTATTCCTTGAAGACAGGAAATGTGATATTTATCTCTGCATCTTAGCACCTATCACTGTGCCTGGAACATAATGTTTGTGTCACCCCAAAATTCATGTGTTGAAATCCTAACCCCCAAGTTTATGGTATTAGGAGGAAGTAAGGCCTTCGAGAGGTGACTAGCATTAACACCAACTTCTGTGCCTAGAACATAATATATGCTTAATATGTATATTAAATGAAAATTAATAATTCAAAGGAATAGGTGAATAAATCGCTGGTGTAAGGAGTCAATGAAAAAAAAATACAAAGTTTCCAACGTGGTCCCTAACTCATAGTACACCCTCAAGAAAGAAAAAAAAGAAAATGGCTGTGAGTATCAGCCACACTGGAATCAGAGTTAGGCTTTGTGAAGAAGGAGGAGTCAAAGTGTCCTGGACAGAGTTGTCTTGTGACCTAATGGGGGAGAAAATAAAATGTGTGGTCAGTGTTCTTCATGTGTCACACAAGCACAGAGACTCAAATGCTGCCCAAGACCCAGGGACTCTCAAAGTACTCACAAAGGGTGTGAACAACCTAAGTGATCACACCATGCACCAGAGACTCTGCAAGGAGCTTCCCATCTATCAGGATGTTTTATCCTAGCAGCCCTGTGAGATCAGTATTGTTATCCTTTCTTTTTATAGATGAAGCAGTTGAAGCTTGGAGAGATTAACCAACATGTTCAAACTGACACAGTTGATCACACACATTTCTAGGCATTCAATACCTTTTACACATGACACAGAGGCCAGTATAGGACATACCAAGCTGTCTTGTAATTGTTGCTCAGCTCTGCCCTCAACCTGGGAGCTAAAAGGGGGAGCAGGGGAAGGAATCACCTCGCCTCGACTCTCACTGCTATGGCCTGAATATTTGTGTGCCTGCAAAATTCATATATTGAAAGCCTAACCCCTGAGGTGATGGTATTAGGGAAGGTGGGGCCTTTGGGAAGTGATTAGGTCATGAGGGTAAAGCCTTCTTGATTGAGATTAGTGCGCTTATAAAGAAGACCCCAGAGTGCTCCCTTACCTATTCTACCACTTGAAGATACAGCAAGAATGTGCCATCTATGAGCCAGAAATCAGGCCCTGACAAGACACTGAATCTGCCTTGATCTTGGATTTCCCAGCCTTTAGACAGGTACAAAATACATTTCTATTATTTCCAAGCCACTCAGTCTATGGCACTTTGTAATAGCAGCCACAATGGACTAAGACACCCATTCTATCTTCTCTGCAGTCTCCCTTACAGAGGACCATGTGTTTCCCACTGCTTTACCTTCTCATCTAACATTAAATGAGAAACCACAATTCAGGAAGTCCTTTGGTTTGTGAAACAAAACTGAAGCCTTCCTCTTTTTTGACGGTATCAGGAAAGTGTCTTCCAAGGTCATTTCTTGAGGCTAACTCCAAAGCCATGTTCTCTCCATGGCTCTCTACAGAGAACGTTCTATCTCTCAAAGGCTTTAGTAACCAATATTATTCAAATTATAACTTGCTACCATTTATTGACTATTTACTACAGGCTGGACCCTGGGCCCTACATTCATTGTCTTATTTAATTCTCACTAAAAACCATATGAGAGAGTTACTATTATTACCCTTAATTCATAGGTAAGGATACGAGGTCAGAGACGTTAAATGAATTGTTCAAGGTCACTCAGCTTGTAAGGGGTAGCATTGAAATGCCACATCAGGTTTTCTGACCCCAGGGTCCATGCACTAACTGTTCTATATTGCCTCTGTTGGATGGCTCTGACAGTTATAAAAATATTTTTTAAATAGAACTAAAACCTGTCCTGGAACTTCCAACTATCGGGTTTCTTCCTCTGAAACCACAGAGAACAAATCAGCCCCTTTTATAGGACGCTCTTCAGATCATGGGAACTCCAGCTCCCTGCACAGCATCAACCCTTCCAGCAGACAATTCTTCCCAGCCACACAGACACATCTGGGTTCTATTTTCTAAAATGGTAACTTACAGTTTGTGAGTCTATTGTTATTTTTACCTTTTGTGTGAGGTATTTCACTGACATGATCTCACTCAACCTACCACGATGTTATGGAAGGTAGTATTGGTTTCCTAGTTATAAAGAAGAGGAAGGAAGCTGGGGCATAGGAAGGTGAAGATTATTGTCCAAGGTCAAAGGTTACCAAGTAGCACAGCTGAGGTCCCCAAGATTCAAACTGGAGTGTGCCAAAAGTTAAGACATGTGCTCTTTCCACTGTGGTATGAAACCTTTTAGAATGAATGAATAAACCATACACGGCAGAGTGTGATAAGCACCTTAAGAGAGGTCCAAACGAATGCTAAAGGTGCTCAGCTCTGAAATGGAGATGACTTCTTTCCCACCAAGTCTTCAGTGAGGCTGCACTAATTACCATTTATATAAGATGCCTGCCTGCCTCTGCTGGTGCTCAGAGAGAAGTTTTAATTTGCTGGTGAAGGAGTTGGGGGAGGGAATGGAGAGTGCTGTGAAGTGTCCCCTCCAAAGTGAGAGTTTTTTTTTCAGGAAAACACTGGTTGGTTACTAATGGAGAAGAAGAAAAAGCAACAAAGACAACGAGTATACTTGGGATGCAATCGCATGCCTGGAGCATCTGGTGGGCAGGATTCACTTGTCCTTTCCTTTTCGAGATTGCAATTAAGTAGATAATATGAGAACTGACAACTGGGTTGTCCCTACTGAGCTTGGGGCCAGGTGAGTACTTAGGAACCCAATCCCACCCAGAAGAGACTCATCTATGTTAACACTAAGGATGCCCTGGAGGAGGTCCTGGCCACACACAGGTGGCTGTTGGTTGATTTCAGCTTTGCAAGCAGCTTGGTGAGAGAACCAAAAGCTTGTCCTATCCAGACTGAGCTTGTTAGGGAAGTAGAGGCCTGAGGTTACCTAACGAGAGGCAGGCTGCCAAAGTGGAGACACAGGACATTTACAATCTTACAAACCTGAGTACCAATTCTGCCTCCCCACTCACTCTATGGCTGTGTCACCCTGGCAAGTGACTTAACCTCTCTGATCTTCTTTTCCTCATCTATACAATGGGGGAAATGAAATGTATCTCAGATTGGGGATTCGAGGGTTTCAGATGACCATTTAGGTAAACTTCTTGGCACATAGTATATGTTCAAGAACCTTAAGTTCCTTCTTCTTGGGAGAAGACCCCTCACACTGAGCCGGGGAGCAGGGTCCTGGTCACTGACACTTCTTTTCCACACAAACTTCATCTTGGCCTCTAATGAGGTGGAATCCCCCAGGGCCTGTTACTTCCTATGATTGCAATTTAAGCACAGCCGGTGCCGACTGGGCTGTTAGACTCCAAAGGTTCCCTGGTAGAAAATTTGAGTGGTGGGGGTTGGCAGGGGATTGAGAGAGAGGGGTGGGGACTTCAGATAGCCAGTATTCCTTAGTCTTCCAATTCCTTAACAGCCAAATTACCCTAGAGCCTCTTTATGAAGCTAAAGAAATACAAATACCATCTTTAAATCACCAGGCATTCCCAATACTGGCTTTTGCTGACGGTAGCTAAGAGTCAAAGCATACCTGGATCCTAGGCCAGACCTCAACAGCCTTAGTTCTGGCTCCTTCTGTTTCCATATTTCTCAAGATTCTGGTTTTCTCTGCTGGAAGACGCATTTTCAGAGGTTGTCTGAAGTCTACAGCCCTACCCTCTGTGAGGAGAGCACAGATTTGAAGTCAAGTGGGCCTGGGCTCCAAATCTTAGTTCTGCCACTTACTAACTATGTGGCCTTGGACAAGTTACTTAACTCCCCCATGCCTCAGTTTCTCTGAATACAAAATGGGATAATGATGCTAATACCTCATAAAGTAGCCATGAGGGTTATATCAGTAAAGTGCTGAGAAAGGAGCCTGATAGGTAATTACCTGATCCCCCTCCTCTCGCTAGAGCCCCCACACCCTGGTGATACTCACCACTATGCCTTCACTTTATGATCAACAGAAACACTTTAACACCCATCCCAACAAACACATGAAATACATGACACAAAGATCAAATGAGTGAGGATGATTAAAACTATTTTCCTGTTTATTCAAACAAGTGGAGTGCTCTGTCCTTGGCCACACAGTTTCAAGAATGAATCAATGACTACATGCCAAACAGCATGACTCCTAGGGTAAAGTTCTTCCCACCCCACCAAGATGCCCTCACCCCTTAATTTCTCCTGTTTCTTTAAACAGAAAGGTTTTGATGGAAATACTAGTGACATATATGAATTTTCAAGCAGATATTATATAGGAAGGAAGACAGTAAGATGTCAAACTTGGGGCTGCTAAATGAACATCTGTAGCCCAAACATGGGGCCCTAGGGCTGGGAGGCTAAGAGAAGTAACTGCCACAAAAAAAGATGCACCAGGACATTGATTTCTTCTGCCTGTTTGCTTGATTTCCACTTTGAGTTTACTCAACTGGCTATTCCTCTTTGTTATGCCTTCTCAAGAACATGACCCCAGGTCATCTGAATGAAAATATGTTTGCCATTACCTCATTAATTTCTGAGACTTTGCATTATTTTTTACACCCACCTCCTTTCTTTTCTTCTCTCTCAAAATTCAAAGTATTGGTGGGAAAGAGGCAAATCATGCACTGTTTCTCCATGATGTGTCAGGACCTGAATCTGTCATTTGCGAACCTGACCTCATAACTCAGCCAAGCCAAGCTACAAGGCACCCTGGGAACCCATCACTGAAAGACTGCAGAGGGAGGAAGCCAAGGGCAGGAATAGCCAGCTGGTTGAGTAGCAGAGTGTCTCCTCAGCTCCCAGGAAATGGTGTCTAAGGGTGATGATGAACTGGGACTTCATCTGAGTCCAAAGTAATGATGCTGCTGATGCAATAGCAGAACTTATTAAACACTGACTACTACATATGCCACTATGAGATAGACTTACAGAGAATAAGTTACTCTCCCATAATCACACAGCCAGTAAATGACAGAAATGGGATCCAATCCAAGTATGTTTAATTCTAAAGCCCATGCTCTTCACCAACAAAGCCCAGCTTGATTTAATTTCTCCCCAAACATAGCAACATCCATTTGTTAGGTCCCTTCCCAATTTAACTGTAAGCATCTCACATACATACGTTGTTCCTATCCTAACAACAAGTTTGTGAGGAACTGAGCTCACAGAGGTTAATCCATGCACTGAAAGGCACCCAGTGTTTAAGAGCAGAGGGAGGGGCCTGACACAGGTCTTTCTGAGCATGACGTGCATATCTATCCACAAGACCTGTTGCTGCCTTTCCCCAGAGGTGCAGACTGAGGATGGGACACTGTAGATAAAGACAGCAGTGTGAGAGGAGGCAGTGGGCAACATGGGGAGTCTAGGGGCAGCAGTATGCTGGTCCCATATAATCAGGCCCAGGGGAGGGACCCAGAAAGAGGGTGCCAGACTCTCTGTACTCCAGCAAGACAATCCCAGGAGAAATGCCAGAGAGATCAATGAGAAGGCCAGTCATTCATACTGGACACACACATCAGTGTTTAGGGTACTCAGATAGGTACCCAGGGCTCACCCCAGGTTGTCTGGACACCAGGAGTCACAGCACTCATCCAGGCCACACCTGTTACTTAGGGTGAGAGGAGAGGACGAGATGTGGCATTTGTGGAATAATGACTGTGGCCAAGCAGTGGGCTCTGTATGGTTCCATGGTCAATTCTCACAGCAATTCTACAACATAGATTTTGTTACTTTTCTCTCACACTTTACCCTAACTTTATCCTGCCTACCACAGTGCTTGGCACATACAAACAGAATAATAATGTGTGGAACTGACTAATTTATTTTCCATTCTGCTGATCAGAGAGAAATTAATAGAGGCAGAGGCTATTAATAAAACATTACATTACCTCCAATGAGTGTGGAATAATTCTCTAAAATACTGACAATCAGAAACTTTTCGGGTAACCTAAGATTTCAGTCAACTTCTTGTGGGTGACAATGCTATATTGTTTTAATTTGATGAGTTAAATTCAACAAGCGTCGACTAATATACACCCTTAGCCAGGCATTGTTCTGGGGATAAAGAATGAAATATGGCTCCTGCCCCTGAGTCACCTCCTGGGCAAGCTGTACTTGCAGAGAACAGGAACACCATTGTATGAGCAGTACTGTGACTGCAGAAGCACAGAAGCCATGGGAGGCCAGCCCAGAGGAGAGGCGTAGGAGCAAGTCAGAGACCGGGCATGATGGTTCTCGCCTATAATCCTAGCACTTTGGAAGGTCAAGGCAGATGGAGCACTTGAAATCAAAAGTTCAAGACCAGCGTGGCCAATGGCGAAACCCCATCTCTTCTGAAAATACAAAAATTAGCTGGGTGTGGTAGCAGGCACCTGTAATACCAGTTACTTGGGAGGCTGAGGCAAGAGAATCACTTGAACCTGAGAGGCGGAGGTTGCAGTGAGCTGAGATCATATCACTGCACTCCAGCCTGGGCAACAGAGTGAGGCTCTGTCTCAAAACAAAACAAAAAGGAGCAGGCTAGAGAATGCTCTCTAGAGCTGCTGATGATGGGAGGGAGATTGTATGCCCGAGTTGAGAAGGTCAAGTCAAGGAGGACATTCCAGGTAGAGACCCGCACAAGCAGATGCAGAGACACAGCAGAGTGGAGACCACAAGCAGTCAGCCAGAGCTCACTGTACTTGATGGCTGTCTCTTCCACCAAGTGGGAATTCCTTTTCTACTGACTATGAAACTAATGCAATAATGTTGGATGAAAGAAGCCAGGCACAAAAAAATACACACGGCATGGTTCCACGTACATACAGCATATAAAGTTCAAAGGTAGGTGAACCTAATCCATGCTATTAGAAGACACATTGCAGCTACCTTGGTGGGGTGCCGACTGGCAGAGGGCAGGATGGGGCCTCGGGGGTGCCAGAAAACCTCTACTTCTTCATATGCATGCTGGAAACATGGTTGTGTCCACTGGGAAAAATTCATCAAGTTCTATAGACAGGACTTATGCACGTCTCCATATGTATGTGCTATACTTCAAACTAAAGTTTACATCAATGAAAAATAGGCAGTGCAGATAAAGATGAGGTGGAAAGTATAATTCCACTACCCAGGAATAAGAAAGAAAATTTTGTTCCCCGCACTTCCTCAATCTGGCCCAAAGGAAGATGATGAGAACTGGCATCTAGGTGTTTATGATGTGCCCCAGAATCATTTTTCTCATAAAGAGGACACTCATGGTTTTCAGAGTGAGGACAGATTCCTTCTGATGGATTCTCTCACTCTGTGTCCTGTCCTAACTGATCATTGTATTAACCTTATAATAATGCAACTGTGCATTTTACATGGAATTTTAGGCTCTGCTTGAATCCTTGTGGTGGTGTTTTACCATGTAGCTAGATGCTGTGTTTTCACTGCTTGATTGCCCTTGCTACTATTATCTATAGCTGGTACCATGTCCCTACCATGAACCTCTCCATGGCCAGGAAACCAAATTCCACATCTCGACCCTGATGCAGTTACCTAGGAGGGAAAGGACTACCATGCATTGAACCGCTACCATATGCCAGGAGCTCACGTGGGTTATCTTCCTTCATCACCACCTCCACACTGCTACATAAATCTCAGTACACCTTTTTACGAGCAAGAAAAAACTGAGGTTGACAGAAGTGAAGTAACTTATCCAAGGTCACATAGCCAGGATTGGAAACTTAAGAGCCCAAGCTTTTCCTATTGACCCTCACTTAACACTTTCATGAGCACTTACCCTGAAACACAACACATTTAGGATGCTTGCCAGCTATTTCTCCAGTTGCTACCCAGTATTCTTTGCTAGGGTCACAGAATGCATGGGTATTTCAGAGAGGGCTAGAAATCTCTGACCACTCTCTCAGATAATTCAATTTGTCACTCTATTAAAAATAAAAAAGATAAAATAATAATACTACTGCCGGCCATGTCCTGGAGGGGAGGAACCCACCGGAGTCTTTCCAGTGAGCAGATAATATATTTAAATGCAGTCCATCAGTCAGTAATCTGCTGCCACCCCATCCTCGGAGAGCCGCTTTATTGAACACTGTAATTGCCTGGATGGTGTTATTCATTTCTGTAGCTGTTGCTATTAATTAAATATTTTTGTCGAAAGCTCCCCATGACATTTCTTGCTGCATTCTTGAATATCTGATAAGATATACAGTCAGTACACTGGTACCCGCTGCATTTGGCTGATAGTCTTGTCCTAGTTTCTAACCCTCAAAACGCTAAAGAAATGACACAGTTTTAGTGGAATGAGGACTTCTATTGTTACAGAGTTTGGGGGAGTAGGGGGAGTCCACGAGTCTTAGTGAAATAGATGCAAATGTCATGTTTTAGAGCTCATTGTACTAGCAGAAGCTGGAAATTGGCCTAGACCCTTATTCAAAGGTTTAGCTCGTTCCTTAGGTTAAAGAAAGTTCAGTTGCACTGGTTCCTACAATCCCAACCCCAGTGGAAAGAGGCATTTAATCATTCATTCATTCATATTTCACAAGTATCTCTGGCGGTCCTACAATGTGCCAGGCCCTGTGCTAAGTGCTGAAAACACAGAATTTAAATAATAAAAATAAAATGCAAAATAAACCAAAGAAGTCTCTCTCCTTAAAATAGTGTAGTCTGTTGGGGAACAGAGGCAAGGCTACTACAGTAGAAGGCACACTTTAATTCCAGGTGTGGCCTAACAGTAGCAACAGCTGAGGCTGCAAGTCCTCTGACTATTAAGTCTGGCAGCAAAAGGCAGAGGACAAAGGGAGTATAGTGTACATAGAGCAAGGTATCCTAGCTGAGACAGAGATGAGATGCTGAGTTTGTCTATATGAGGAACTGAAGGCTGCAGAATCCTGTGGTCCTGCATTGATCTGGATGACATGCATGAGGACTTTTATTTTATTTTTTCCTTGAAAGAGGAAAAAATCTGAGATCAGAGACCTTGAAGGAAGGAGGAGGACAACAAAGGAAGAGCATGGCATCTGTGAACCTCCCTCTTCCACCTCATTTCTGGTCTGAGTTGGAGGCTGTATGAGCAGAGAAGAGAGGTCAGAAGCTGAAGCCATTGTGTTTGTAAGAGACTCAGAGCACAGGCTAAGCTGCCATGAGGCCAAGATGCACAGAGCACTTCCGGGAGTTGGGGAACAAGGCTTAGCTCCTTCACTGATCCCAAGCGTGCTCCAGTATCCTAGGACCAGCAGCCTTGGGGCACAGGGAGTAAGCAACTCTGTGTGGACGCTAGCCTACTTATGTTGGGCATTAGGATGGAATAGACAGGCACATTCAGAGGGCTTCAAGACAGTATAGCATTCAACACTGAGGGTGGACAGGATGTGGGTAGCCAACTGATTAGTTTGATGAGAACAGATGAGCATAGACCTGAAGATCCTTGTGGGTGGGGACAACTCTGAAAGGTGATGGAATTCTTAGGAGGAAGGAGTTTTCAGCTAGAAAAATGTGAATGCAACTATTAACAAGTGAAGCAGACTTGTAATGTTTGGGTTGTTTAGTGATTAAAAAAAAGAAAGAAGAGAGAGACAGATGGATGAGACCATTGGCACATGGAGAGAGGATGTCAGCAGAACTACCGGAGCAGAGCAGCGTGGTACAGCTGAAAGAACACTGAAGGTCAGGAGACCTTGTGCTGGTCCTTTGCTGATAACTGTCTGTGTTTTGCCGAGCAAGTTACCACCCCTCTCTGGGCCTCAGTTTCCTCAGCTGCAAATGAAAGGCAAAAACAGTAGTTTCTAGCTCCCCCAGGTCCATGATTTCAGACGACCTGCTTAATAGGGTACTCAAGTTTTTAAATGCAGGAACCTCCTAACACCAGGTGAGGGTTACACATGAAAACATAACAAAGTGAGAGAAGAGCAAAAAGTCGAGGTTCTCATGGCAACCAGAATTCATAGCAGCTCTGCATTGTTAAAGGGACTTCTCCTGACAGGCTGATGAATAATCCCAAAGTCTACCTATTGTGCAGGAATTGCCAGGGACTCTTTCGGGGAGAAAGTGGGGCACAAAGGTAACACTAGCCAACCATTTTAATGAGATTTTTAATCAGTGCAAAAAATTTGACAACATTTTCAATGAAGGTGTGCAAATAAAAATGCATCTATATTTAATAAGGCACTCTATTTATTATTTATGCAATAATAAATGCCAGTTGGTTATTAATAAAATATTGCTCAGTCATTAATCCTCAATAAATACGGTTAGAGTAATTAGTATTAAAGTGACACAGAATACTTCATTATGAAAAGGTAATTTTCTCAACGTTAATGGATTATTCAAACAAACCTTTACTCACAGTTATCAAGATCAAGACCCTCTAGGGAAAAAGGACTAGCGAGTTACAGTGTAACCTTGAAAACTTTGAAAGTTTAAAGACTTGAAAATGAGGCCAGCAGGGGTCTTTAAATTGCTATTGAGAGTGTCAGGTTTCTCAGAAAAAAAAAGGTACAGAAGCCCCACAGAACAAGCACATACATGGATCCAGGATAGTATCTAAATTCTACTAAATTTATTAAGTTGTGTGACCTTGGCAAAGTCATTGAGCTTCTTTGCACCCTAGTTGCTTCATTTGGAAAATGATAGTCCGGGCGCAGTGGCTCATTCCTGTAATCCCAGCACTTTGGAAGACCGAGGCAGGCGGATCACTTGAGGCCAGGAGTTCGAGACCAGCCTGGCAAACATGGTGAAACCCATCTCTATTAAAAATACAAAAATTAGCCAGGCATGGTGGTGGGTGTCTGTAATCTCAGCTCCTCAGGAGGCTGAGGCAGGAGAATCTCTGGAACCCGGGAGGCAGAGGTGGCAATGAGCTGAGATTGTGCCATTGCACTCCACCCTAGGCCACAGAGTGAGACTTTGTCTCACAAAAAGGAAAATGAGGATAATGATCTTCTCCATTCAGAATTGTGATGAGGATTAAATGAGATTATGTATTTTTCAAAAACCTAGTGCTATACATAGTGGAACTTTTGAAAATAACAATTCAGGTTAAATCCCATAAGTAACAAGGTGTATTCCATTAGTGTAGCAAAAAAGATGATAAATCCTGTTTTCTGAGGATCCCAGATTTTGGAAATTTGCCCTCATTTGCTGGGTTGAAATCCACATTCTTTATCTTTTCTCAAAATTACGACTATCATTCACGAGCCCTTACTTTGATCCTTTCTGGTTTATCTAAGCTGTTTTTATAGATGTCAAATCACTTTGACGGCATCTTCTGACTGTGACAGAAATAATGCAGAAGGGTGGAAAAGTGTAACTCTAAGAATAGGGAAAACTGCATCCCCCTTCCAGCTCTGCATAGATGTCAGCCAATCATTTCTCACTGGGCTGTGGTCTTATCAAATGTTGGCACAAATCATTTTTATAAGTCTCTCAGATTTTAGCGTGTAAGTATTTTATGACCCTTCCCTTAAATTGTGGATTCTTAGAATTTTGTCTTTCTTAGAGATTCGTTTTAACACCAGGCCACTCTCGGCGTTTGGGGGGTCTGTTGGTGAGCCTGGAGAGTGTAAAGTATTGTTAGAGTAGGTAGTTAGGCATTAGCAGAGCAGGACAGAGATCCGCCTCCACCCCACTGCCAACCAGGAATGTCAGGCAACCATCGGGTGATGGTCAGGTGGTTGTTAAACTGTCTCTCTCTAATAATAAGTCATTGCAGTCAGTGCCAGGGAAAGGCCATCTCCCAATACATAAAAAAACACCTGAATCTGGTGATTAGCAGCTTCCCAGTAAGATCTCAGGAGTTGGGCAAGTGGACACTAGCATGTTCACTAAGAGGTAAAATGGAGGAGTTTAACTAGTATATGATCTTCCTCTATGTAAACACTCGACTGGTAAGAGAAGAAAGCCTCCAGTGAGCACACATACGATTTCAGTAAAACACTGTGCATGCAGGCCCTCTCAAGTGCTGGAAGTGCTGGCAGGCCACTGCACATGCAGAAAGCCCACATATAAAACCCCCAAGTCAAAGGTCAAACTGTGCACCTCAATCTCTCAAGTTGCCTGCTAGGCCCTCTTCCAAGTGTACTTTACTTCCTTTCATTCCTACTCTAAAACTGTTTAATAAACTTTCACTCCGGCTCTAAAACTTGCCTTGGTCCCTCCCTCTGCCTTATAGCCCCTCTGTTGAATTCTTTCTTCCAAGTAGGCAAGATTTGAGGTTGCTGCAGACTCCTACAGATTTGCCACCACTAATAGTATGTGATTTGAGGAGGATACCCCTAGTGATTAGCACAGTGCAACTCCCCTTAGGGAAATATTGCTTAACTGGAGGTGAAGACTAGGGAGAATAGAAGTGGGGTCTGAGGGGAGAAGGAGGAATTTTTATGCAGCAGGAGAATCTGTCTGAGACAACACTGACCGAATCCAGAATCAGAATCATTTAGTTTCCAGATAACAACCTCGTTGCTGCTGAAAGGTGAAGTTCATTGGTCTCCAAATCGATCTAATGACTACAAGTGTATTCTGTAGTGCCAGCCACTACACTAGATAGGAGTAATACAGAATTGAATATGCAGTTTCTCCCCTCAAGAACTTTGCACATGAACAAATCACTGTATTAAATATGATCAGTGCCAGAAGAGAAACAAAATAGTATCTTTAGAAAACCCTCTATTCTGTCTGTCTTCTAAAGAATAAAGGTAGGAGGGTAATGAAAGTCCTTCATAAACTCCTCAGAAAGCTCTTGTCTGTTTGGATCTGCCCCTTTGCAAGTTCTCCCTGGTACTTCTAGAAATTCTGTGTCCTGCCAGAGGCAGTGTAGTATAAACACACGTAGGTATGGGATGGTGTAGGCCCTGGAATAGTCTGGGTCTGTATCTCAATTCTGCCATTGCCTAGCCTTGTGTATGACCTTGATCAAGTTATTTAACACCCAGTGCCTCAGCTCCCTCAGCTGTAAGCTGGGATAATAATAGTGCTTTCTCACTAGATATTTGTAAATTTCAAATGATGTCACTGGGCAATCACTTAACCTCTGAGCCCCCCGTCTTTTTTTTTTTTTTAAGACGGATTCTTGCAGTGCAATGGTGCGATCTCAGCTCAACCTCTGCCTCCTGGGTTCAAGCGATTCTCCTGCCTCAGCCTCTTCAGTAGCTGGGACTACAGGCACACGCCACCACGCCCAGCTATTTTGTGTATTTTTAGTAGAGATGGGGTTTCACCATGTTGGCCAGGCTGGTCTCGAACTTCTGACCTCAGGTGATCCACCTGCCTTGGTCTCCCAAAGTGCTGGGACTATAGGCACAAGCCACTGAACCTGGCCTACTCCCAGTTTTAATGTGACAAACGGGGATAAGACTTTCTAGAGTAGTTTGAGGAATTAATGTACACATGTATATAATTTAGCATATTGCCTGGTACATAGTAGATGTATGAAAAATGCAAATTCCTTTCAGCTGGGGAGAGAATATTAGGATTTTTAGGCAACAGTATCCACGGACATTAGTAACAGAGTTTGCATTTGTTCTTATTACCAAGTATGTACATGGATAATCAATTTTAGATTTCCAGGATCTCAGGTGCAATGCTGGCTCTCCATTTATCTTCCTGTGGGGGACTGGTCCCACCGAGAGGATTGATTAATAAGAACATGTAATTTGTTACTGAAAAGCCACTGAACCTCTTCTTTAAAAATGGGAGCATTTGTGAGCTGCTGTGAATATATCCATATACATTTTTAATCCTTGCAGTTCCTGCCAAAGACTAACCTTCCTTTAAGAGGGCTTTCTTTATGAGCTACCGCTTATTAATCTGCTATCATGGGCCAGGGTCCTATGCTAAGTACCTTAGATACATCATTTCTCATAACCTGTAGAGCAAGCCAGAGAAGGGAGTCTTATGAACTATACAGTTTGGTGAAAGTACTGAAGATCAGCCAGGTTAGGGGCAGGGCAGTGGTTCTCGAAGTGTGTCCTGGACCAGCAGCATCAGCAGCTTGTTAGGAATGCACATTCTCAGGTCCCCATTCCCAGTCGATTGCCTCAAAAGCTCCAGGGGTAGAATCTGCACTTTCTGTTTTAACAAGCAATATAGGAGATTCTGAACCATCTGTAAATTTGAGGGATTTCCCTAGGATCCCATAGCCAGGAAGTAGTGGGGTGGGATTGCAGCTTGGTTCCGAGGACAGACTAGAGCCTCTCTCAACCAAGAGCAATTCTGCCCCCAGCAGACACTTGGTAATGTCTAGAAATATTTTTGTTTATCACAACTGAGGTGGGGAGAGTTGCTACTGGCATCCAGTGAGTAGAGGCCAGAGATGCTACTAAAATCTCACAATGCACAGGACGGCCCCCAGGACAAAGAATTTTCCAGCCATTGCTGAGGTTTAAGAAACCCTGGTCTACAGCTTTATGCTGCCTTATAAAAAAGACACTTAAAAGCAGGGAGGGATGAGGCAGGAAGAGAGGGAGAGAGAGAAACAGAGAGAGACAAAAGAGGAAAGAAATGAAGGGAGAGAAGGAAAGGAAAGAAGGAAGAAAGAAAAGGAGTTAAAGGAAGAAGGAAAGGAAGGAAGGAGGAAGAGAGGGAAGAAAGGGAGGAAAGGGGAGTCGGGAGGAGGGAGAGAGAAAGAAGAGAAAAAAAAAAGGGAGGAAGGGAGGGAGGGAGAAGGGGAGGGAGGAAAGAAGTGAGAAATGGAGGGAGGGAGGGAGAGAGGGAGGAGGCTAAATGGCTGATTTGGAAACAGTCAATGGGAAGATCCGTCCTGCCCTTGGAGAGCAGGAAACTGACAATCAAAATGGCCCTTTAAAAATACTTGTGCTGAAGCCTGGGAGCTACATAGAATGGAAATGAAGTAAGTCTTCAGTATATCATACTTAGTGGAACTTTTGGACATGAAATGTACTTTCAAAGTAATGTGGCATTTCAAAAGCATGTTGTCCTCTGATAAGCCAGGGTTTGGAACCAGAAAGAAAATATCTGTATGGACAATTACCAGACTGTAACAGCCGATGAATGTGATTTGTCACTTGCAGCTGCTGTATGTATTTTGGCACATAAACATATAGACGTTGGTCACCTTTTCAAATGCCTTTAATATTTTCTCCAGCATGAGCTCCAGCTCTGCTGTCTCTTGGTCTCCTCTCTCTGCCTGCTCCATCTCACACTTCTCAGTCTCTTTTTCCCCTCAATTCTTCTCTCTTCTCCTCTTTTTAGCCTTTTTTTCTTTTTGAGACAGAGTCTCGTTCTGTCATCCAGGCTGGAGTGCAATGGGGCATTCTTGGCTCACTGCAATCTCCACCTCATGGGTTCAAGCGATTTTTGTGCCTCAGCCTCCTGAGTATGTGGGATTACAGGCATGTGCCACTACGCCTAGCTAATTTTTGTATTTTTAGTAGGGTCGGGGTTTCACCATGTTGGCCAGGCTGGCCTCAAACTCCTGACCTCAGGTGATCAGCCCACCTCGGCTTCCGAAAGTACCGGGATTACAGGTATGAGCCACCACCACACCCGGCCTTTTTTGCCTTCTAATCTTCCACATTTCTCTCTTATCTTCCTGTCTCTTGTCAATCTCTTTCTCTTCCATCTTCCCTTTCTCTCAGATTTGCTCTCATCATCTTCCCTTATTCTCCCTACTTACTCTTTCTTCTCCCTTAGTTTCTTAATTTTCCATTTTATTTTTCTTCACTTTTTTCTAAATCATGCTTTTTTTCCTCATAATCCCTTCCTCTCCTTCCCCTTCTGTTTGTTTTTGTTTTCTCAGTTTTCTCCATTTTCTCTCCTTGCACCCTCAATTTTCCCATCCTTTCTCTTGCCCCTCACTCGCTCCATCTCTCTCCTCCTTACTTTTTTTCTGGTTTAGGAAAGCCTTAGTCAGCCCATCAACTTCTATCCAAAGGGCTCTTTTTTGCCTGTTTGTTTGTTTGTTTGTTTGTTTTGAGATGGAGTCTCACTCTGTCACCCAGGCTGGAGTGCAGTGGTTCGATCTTGGTTCACTGCAATCTCCATCTCCCGGGTTCAAGCGATTCTCGTGCCTCAACCTCCTGAGTTGCTGGGATTACAGGCATGTTCTACCATCGCTAATTTTTGTATTTTTAGTAGAGACGGGGTTTCACCATGTTGGCCAGGCTGGTCTCAAACTCCTGACCTTAGGTGATCTGCCCGCCTTGGCCACCCAAGGAGCTGGGATTACAGGCATGAGCCACTGCACCCAGCTGAAAAGGCCATTTTTCTGAACCACACATCTCCTGCATTCTCAGCAGCTGAGGAAGTTAGCTTTAGGAAAGGTCGCATTGTCACTTGGAGCTTGGGGGTAACTCCCACATGTGAAGGATTAGAAAGACCACAGATTATTCCTCTGCTGTCTGGGAGTACTATGGCTCCAGTTTCTGACTGTTGTTAGGCAGAATAATGGTCCCCAAAGGTGTCAGGTCTTCATCTCTGAAATCTGAAAATGTTACCTTTTTAGGAGAAAGAGTTTTTGCTGATATCAGTACATTAAGGATGTTGAGATGGGAAGACTACCCTGGATTATCCAGGTCAACCCCAAATTCAATTGTAGTGTCTTTATAAAAGGCAAAGGAGATTTCACACACAGAAAGGAAAAGGTGGTATAAAGATGGAGGCAGAGGTTATAGTGATATGGTCACAAGCCTCAAAATATTGGCAACCAGAAGCTGTAAGGAGCAAGAACAGATTCTCCTCCAAATTTTCTGGAAGGAACTGGCCCTCCCAACACCTTAATTCTAGCCCCGTGATACTGATTTTGGACTTTTGGCCTCCAGAATTGCAAAAAAAATAAGCTCTTCTTGCTTTAAACCACCAGGTTTGTGGTTATCTGTTACAGGAGCTACAGGCAACTGATACACTGATCTTGAGCTGTATCCAAAACATTAAGTTTAGAGTTTTTGGACTGTCCCTCTGATTTGGTTAGTCTGTGACCCCTTCCTTAACTGATGAATTGGCAGGACTCTGTGTTATCATTATACAAGAGTTTTATTTGTCTGTTTTTCTTTAAACTAGTGAGTATTTAGCATATTTTGGTATCTTTAGGCTATGAGTTAATTCTATAGTTCTTAAAGATAATACATTGTTCAGTCTGCCTATATTCTTCCACTTTATTCATATATATCCGTCAGTCTCACAATCCACATTCTTTTCTGGTCTACTAGGATGTTAGAAAAAAAATACAGGTTCTGGTTTATGGCTCTATCTGTGAGGTTCTGTACATTGATCACACTTCTGAGTCATTTTATATAATGCAAAGATAACAGCTTCCCTTTAGTGACCTATAACAAAGAAATCAGCAGATACAAGCAGTTAACACAAGGTGTGTATGTGTGTGTGTGTGTGTGTGTATATATATATATATATATATATATATATAAATCCACAACATTTTAAATAAACTAATGACTTGATAAATCCATTTTAGAGAGCATATGTCATAAACAAACAAATAAAAACGAAAACAACAAGGAGTTTGAATCCAGGCAGACCTGGGTTTGAAACTTGGCTCAACCATTTAGTAGTCTTCTAAATTTAGGCTAGTTATTTATCTTTTGAGTCCTTTTTAAAAAATCTGTAACATAAGGGTGATACTATCTGTCATACACGTTTTATTGTAAAGATTAATTAAAATGTATGGAGGAGCTCATGACAATGTGTGGCATATAGTATGTTATTGTTATGAATACGAATATCATTAATAAAGACTATCGTATTTATGTTCATTTTATTATTTGTGTGTTCATGGCAAAATCACTTAAGTTCTTAGGCTTCAAGTGCCTGGTCTATGAAACAAGGGTAACTGCCCTTCCCTCAATGGGTAATTGTAAGGATTTGATGAAATCACACGTGACAATGGATGGCATAGTGACCACAGCATAGTAGGAACTCATAAGCCCTTTCTTTTTCAGGCTATTGAGTGTATTGTGCTCCGCTCGCTTCAATGACAAAAAAAACCTCAAAGAAGAAACCTGATTTTGATGGCTTCTCTTTACTGACATGTTTTAAAATAGATGGCCCTCAATTTTATAGAAATCCAATTGACACTACTTAAAATTTGCATAGTAGATGGGAGAGACTTCATTTTACCAGACAATTCTTCAGTTAGCCAAAGTGCCCTAGGATTTCTTTAAAAATACAATTCCCTGCATTCTTCTGAAATAGGATTCAAATGAAGAAATTTTCATTAACCCAGCTTGTTAGCACCCCCTTATTACAAAATTCCACCTTTGTGGGTCAGGACTGTTTCGCTCTTTGTGTGCTGACTTCAGTATTCAATCTGCCTCTCCTGCACTCCAGGTCCACATCAATGCCTTCAACTTAGATTGAAAGTCCACTGGGTCATTGCTTTTTGACTGGCATCTGTGGATGCTTCCCAGGCAAGGTAGCCACTTGGGAAATATTGCTGGTCATCACTGTCAGATGACTGCTCTGAGCACCTGTTGGCCTTGAAGTTTACAAACAGAAAACAGAAACTGACACAGCCCCTTCTCAGAGTAGCTGTCCAGTTTTGCTCTGCCTGGTTCTAAGTCCAGAATCCATCTCTCTTTTATGCCAGCCTCTGCCTTTCTCAGCCACCCCTAGCTGAAGGCTTCAGGACGGGAAGTGGGGGTCAGAATACAAGAGTGAATACAATATTTATTCCGGACCTAGTGCTAGGCCATCCAGAACTCTGCTTTTGAGGCTGCGAGATAATGGACTAATGCTAAGGCATAGGATCTACAATACAGAATTAGAACCAAGGAGCTCAGAGAAATAGGCAGAAGTGACCAGAAGTAACACCTCACACTGCAGAGTGATTCACAGTTTTCTGGAAGGCTCTCTCACTTACACTCTTACATTTATTCTTCACAGTCACTCCAAAAGGGTCAGTAGTAATACACATTATTATGCACATGTTACACAAATATCTATTTTCCATTTGCAGAAATTGAGGCTAAGTGCCCTGGCTGAGATCATGCAGCTAGTTGGTGGCAGAGCTATTTAAAGGCAGCTCTGATTTCAAGGCAGGCCAGGGATGGAGATGTTGAGCCACCTGCCATTTGAAGCACTTAGTCTACCTGAAAATCTTGAACCTCAGTCCATGGGTCAGAGAAAGGTTGGAGGGAAGCTGTGGGAACATAAGAATGGGGAGCAGGACCTCAGTAGTTTATGGGGCATTTATTAATAGGGTTGAGGATCTCAGAGAAAGTGTAAAGAGGAAAACAAAGAAATGGAGACAGCTCCTCCTAGCCAAGTGGTGTTTCTTAACCTCTGAGCCTCAGTTTCTCCATCTGTGAATGTATAGAATGTCTTTGGTAGAGTTGTTGTAAGATTGAATGAAATTATCCTGAGAAAACTGTTTAAATCGTGCCTGAAGTACAGTGAACAACCCAAACACACTCACCTGCCCTGTTTTCTCATGATCATTGCACAGAGTGTTTGTGACGAGAAAGTGGCAGCCAATGCCTACCACAGAGAGGGACTCAACACAGGACTCTTCAAAAAAAGTCATATGCATTTCAGACCTAAAGCCAGCTTCCTGAAGAGTGGAAAACAAACACATTCACGCTGACTCCACTTCGTTTTTTGTTGTTGTTTGTGTGTGTGTGTGTGTTTTTTTTTGTGTGTGTGTGCTAATATACTTACACTTCTTCACATCTATAACAAAATTTATATTACAGCCTCTCAGCTACTAGTAAGCCTTTTGCTATAAGGAATTGACCCTGTTTTCCAGATGAGAAAACAGAGTCTTAAAAAATCAAACTACAGTGAGCTTGGGTGTCCCTCTTTTTATTGATAACTTCACTGTAGTATAGTTTACATATCATAAAATTCACCCATTTCAATTGTATAATTCCATGATTTTTAGCAAATTTTCCCAGGTGTGTAACCATCACCATAAATCATTTTCACACGTTTTCATCCCTCCAGTAAAATCTCTCATGCCTATGTCCTTTTAACCTGCTAGGGATAATACAGCTTGGAAGGGCTGGGGGCAAGAGGAGGCACTCCACACAGCACAGAAATACATGAGTCTGCCCAAATATCTAGGCCAGAGTTTGAGACTGGGAGCAGAGGGCTGGTATCTAGGGAGAGAGACGATCATTGTCATTCAGAACACATGAGGCTCATCCCTTTACAGCACTGAGAGCCTCATAAGTGTGTGGCCAGAGGACATTGCAATTCTGTTACAACTGCAACTTTAAGGGAGGCTGTTTTGAAGAGGAATCAGTAAACACGCTATATCCTCGTGGGGATCCTCAGTCCTGATACCCAGACAGCTGGCTGTGGCCAGGAGGGGCTCTGTGTGCCTGGCCTTGGTGAAAAAAAAAAAAAAGTCAATGCCTCAAGATGCAAGGCTAGATAAGAATACTGAATAAGACATAAATAGCAAGATCTCTTTTGATCCTTCAGGTCACAGGAGCTTAACTGCACTCCAGTCAAATTGGTTAATTAATAATAATAATAGTGATGATAATAGCTCCCATTGTTTAAAAATTAATTCCAGGCAAGGCTTTGTGCTAAGAAATATATGTCCCATTCATTACGATATTTAATTCTTACAACAACTCTTTGAGGCAGGTACAATTACTGTTCCTACTTTTTCCAAGAGGAAACTAAGGCTCAGAGAGGTTAAGAGACCTGCCCAAGGACATACAATAAGCAGATTTTAAGCAGAATTTGAAACCAAGGCTGTTTGGTTTGCCTGTGCTTTCCCCAATTAACACAGTAGTGTGGCAAAATAGCACTACTATTGATTGATGTGTGACTTCATCTATTTTTTCACTCAACTTCTCTGGGAGTCCCACAAGTGCTTGGGGCCATGTCCATTTCTGTTCACTGTTGAATCTTAGGCATCTAGTTCAGTGCCTGGCACCCAGAGGTGGTCAATGAATATTTATCAATTTAACATTGTTGAGACTCTATCATGTGAGATAAAAAGACACTAGAGACTCAATCACTTAGAGATTGAGTGACTGATAACTTACTTCTTTGTACCTCAGTTTCCTCATGGGTAAAAGCAGAAGGGAAAAGAATCATTAATCTTAGAGAATTGTTAAGAGGATTAAATATGCTTGACATCTGCCTCCTATAAAGTCAGGACTCAATAGCTGCCAACTCTTACCAGTATTAGTAATAATATACTACTCGTAAGTATTGCACATATAAGGACATTTAGGATCACAAAGATGAATCATTGTAGCATAGGTCCAGAGATAAGAAAGCAGCTAAGGCAGGGCATGGGGTCCTGTCTTTGCACTACAAGGCTTTTTCTTGACTTTTCAATGTTCAATAAATGTTTGTTGACTGAAAAATATGCTGACTCAGAACCAGAAAAGAAGGAACTGGTGCAAGCCAGGAGACCTATCATCAGCCCACAAGACAGGGCACCGCCTTCCTACCCAGTGAATTGTGAGTCTGCAAGAAGCATACTCTGACCCACTGAATGATTCCCTCTCTCGCAAGCACCTCCTCTCTGCCTCCCCTCCCTCAGGAATGCTCCTGTGAAGGTGAAACATGTGGATTCTGAAAGGGAACAGTGAATAGTTGCTCTTGTGCATTGTTATGCAAATGCTACACAAATTGGAGTCTTAAATCTGGCCTTAATGATGCCATTCTGCTTTGTCTTCCAGCTTCCCTGACACCCATTCTGAGATGCACCGTACAGATGTTAGTTTATTATGTACACCAAGAACTCATTCTACATCTCAGCGAGGTGGGCTGTTAGCAGCCACCATCACAGCTCTGATAGCGATGGAATGCACCCCCATGAAAGATGTGTGATTTAAGCTCTCTGCTGCCCACAATTTAAGTGCTTTCTTTTATCAGGGCCCAAGTGGCAGCTAATCGAGTTACTGGCAAATCCAGAAACAACACAGATCCCACAAAGAGGCTGATTAAAGCTTACTTGAAATTTGGAAAATAATAATTTTTTAAAATGATAACATTAAAAAAAAAAAACCTCAAGATGCAGAAAGAAAACCAATTTAGTTTGAGCCAATCCCTCATCCTCAGAAGGATTAGAAGAAAGGTTCTGCTTTATGCTAAATGTAGAGACAGCTTTTGCAGCCAAAACATATAACGTCCTGCTAATTATTCTTTCAAGCTTCAACATGTACTTTATTAATCTTTTTTTTCCCCACTTTAACAGCCACAGATGTAGACTTAATTCAGTGTGTAAGCAACAGAACTTGTTTAAGTTCATCATGTCAGCTGCATCTTTGGTGTCTGCCTTACAAGGGCAGGCAACGTTGGCAGGGCTCAGAGATGGAAGTCACGTCAATCATGTTTGGCATCATCCTTCCAGGAGATAACCTGTCTTTAGAAAATCCCATCCAGTGTACTCAAGGCAGAACAGTGTGGTCTGTTTTGAGAATTGCTCAAAAGAAAGAGACAGTTGAAGGAGGACTAAAAGCAGTGATGATAAATAACTCCCTCTCCTACCTAAGGATCTGGATGCTGTTCACTCCTCCCAATGGATCTAAATGAAAAATAGGAAAACAGACAGTGGAAAAAAATACTAATGACATAGAAACTAAACACTGAAAGTTCAGCTTTATTTTATATTTGGGGGGCCATATTTTATTCTTTCACATATCTGGCTATCCATTTGTTACTACATAATTAAATAAATTATATTACCTTATAATACCTACATAGCAGGTATAGAGAAAATTCCATGTGTCAAGAACTGTGTATGGGACTCAGGCATGTGGCGTACAAATATTCTATTCTTCAAGAGAGGGAAGAAGAGAAAAGGAATCACTGTGCATGGAATACCTACTATTTCTGTGTGTCAGACACTGTGTAGAGAACTCACAATAACCTTTATACCCTGAGAGGTAGAGATTACTTCTATTTATAGATAAAAAATCTGAAGTTCAGAGAGTTTGAGTAACTTGCCCAAGATCACACAGTTAGGAAATATTGGAGCTGGGATTCAAATACAGAACCACCACACTCCTAATTCCCGGTTTTATCCACTTCCAAACAGTTAAGGTGTCTGGACCATGTGGTAAATAATTATAATATAGGGTATAGGTAAAAATGGGCCAAAAAACAATAACATAAAACATTATGAAAACTTAGAGGAAAGAGAGAATGTGACCAGCTGGGAAGAGTTAAGTAAGGATCCCTAGAGAAGGAAGCAGGTGACCTAGGTTTTAAAGGGTAAGTTAGGTATATAGCAATTAACATTAAAAAGGACATTTATAGGACAAGGAACAGCCTGAACAAAGATCAAAAAGCTGGAAATCATGCAAAAAGATCAGGGAGCTCAATCATAGCAGTTCAGTGTGTGAACAAAGCTAGATAAAAATAAGGTTAGGAATAAAGTGTGGGATTAGATTGCAGAACTTCTGATGCCGTATAAAGCATCTTTCATGAAAAATTGTCAAAGAAAATTGATTCCATCTTCCACCTATGAAAGACTTAGAGATATGTTTAGTTTCATGCCAATCCAAGACATCAGTTCAGTTAAAACACAAAACCTCTTATTGAATATGTCCAAGTTCCAGCAGGGCATCTGAGATCAGAAGGTTCAAGTTTAAGTTCCAATTATTCTACTCATTGACTCAACAACTCTGAGCACCTTATTTTGTTACAGCCATGTTCTGGTGCTTGTTCATTTTCATTGTTCTAAAAGACTCACTACCATATGTATTGGTCTGGTCACGTTAAAGCATATATGTCAATCACAGCAGGAAATCACAGTTAGTGGAAACATATAAATAATATCTACTACATACTTATTTATCCACACATATTCCAGGAAATGTGCACACACACCTACTAATGTAAGCTAGGCCCAAAAATACACAAAAAGATTCCCTAATTTCAAGCCTAGAACAACTCTGAAAGGTATATAGCATTACCCCACTCTACAGATGAGGACACTTGATGTCTCAAGAATTTGACCAAGTCCAGGATCATATTCCTAGAAAGTGGAAGAATCTAGTCGTAAACTCAGTGCTCTTTCCACTATATTACTATTGCCTTACACTAACCATTTAAGTGGGTAGTTAATCTGTGGAACCCATCAGAAGTGTCCAAATAAACACTGAACAATGTTCAAACTTCATTTTTGCTGTATGCTACATACTGACAAAGGAAAACTGAAATAAGGGGGCATTGTGTAAGGTATAGCTTGCTGGGAATCATATATTACTGGGATTCATTCTACCTATTTTATAGTATATGATTGCTTTTAGGATATAGGGTTAAGAGAGAGATAAAAGGAGACCATGCATGTAAAGATCTTTTGATAATATCAAGTATTGTAAGAAAAAGGCTCTGCTCTCCTTTCAGTTTAAGAAGAACTTAGAAAATGTGTATAAAATAGTTGTTTGTACGCTTGTTCTCTATTTCCCACTATCATAATAGAAACCATCTGAAAGCAAGGTGTGTGTTCTGCTTGTCTCTGACACTGTTACCAGGGGTTCTTGCTCCCAGAGCTCCCAAGATGGTGGCAGGCCACTTCCAAAACGGCAGCGGGCCACTTCCAAGATGGTGGCAAGCCTCGTGTTCTCTGACTTGGGATTCTTGGCCTCATGGATTCCAAGGAATGGACTCTTGGGACATGCGGTGAGTGTTATAGCTCTATTAGAAGCCATGGGTCATGGAAGAGAACTGTGGAACCTAGTGACTAGTGTTCAGCTCGATTAGGACGAACCCAGGCACTTAGCCATGCAGGAACAATGGCAAGCCTTTAGCCTGACTGAGAGTGGCAATGGGCGCCTCCCTGGATCAGGAGCACAGCGGACACCCTGCCAGATCCGGAGGGATGGAAGTCAGCGGCAGGTCTGCGACTGCAGCAAATAGCAGTGGTGTACCTCGCTCGCGCTGTAACAAACACGGACCAGGAGAGTGCAGTTGCAAGATTTAATAGAGTGAAAACAGAGCTCCCATACAAGGGAGGGGACCCAAAGAGGGTATACGTTGCCGGCTCGAATGCCTGGGTTTATATCCCGATCATTTTCCCTCCTGTTGTGCTCTCAGGCGATAGATGACTATTTCTTTACCTCCTGTTTTTGCCTAATTAGCATGTTAGTGAGCTCTCTTTACTACCTGATTGGTTGGGTGTGAGCTAAATTGCAAGCCCCGTGTTTAGGGATTCTTAGTCGCCTAGGAAATCCAGCTAGTCCTGTCTCTCAACACCACCATAGTGGAATACTTCCAGGAAACTCAAGGTTTGGTGAATTAAACCATCTTTCCTTATATGATACTCCAGGAAACTCAAGGTTTAATGAATTAAACTATCTTGCCTTATATCTGATAGTGATGATAACTCATCATCATCGTCACTGGGATTTGTTGAGCACTTACTATGTGCCAGGTTATGTTAAATCCTTGGTTTTTATCAATTCTTTTAACTTATATAACAACTCTTTAACTTATAACAACCCTTTTAACTTATGTAACAACCCTTTAACTTATATATAACAACCCTATGAAGTATGCATTATTATTTTCCCCACGTTCCAAGTTGGGTTACAAACACAGAGGTGAAATCAATTGCTCCAATTCTCGCAGATCGTCAGTCAGTAGCAGACCTAGGAGTCAAGCATAGGCAGTCTGGCATGTGTCTCCAATGCTGCACTCTGCTAAAAGCTGTTATCCAGAATATGTGAACAGGCCTGACTTGTTCATAAGCAGCATTAATTCCCATTCCCTCATCTAATCCTCATAACGACCCTCTAATGCAGATACGATTATTCCCACCTTAAAGATGAAGACACTGAGGCTCAAGGCCACAGACTTAGTTGGAAACAGCTGCATTCTTTTATTACAGAAAGAAGGATCATATTTTGCCTTCACTCAAGAAAAACATATACATACATCTGATAAAATTCCAAGAACTCTCAGAGCAATTACACAGCCTTTTGCTACAAACACAACAGAACCTTCTTCAAAGCGCCACACATGCTTGGAAGAACACACACATAAAAGCGCAATTTGAACACTTGTCAGTTTTACCCCCTTGTTGCAAGAGAAGAAGAATGTTTATGCATCAAAAAAATCTAGCGCATTTCCCAGTTTAATTAGTTTTGTCAAGTGCCTGCAGTATGATTTCCATGTTAATTTCCCAATATCCCATTTCAGTTTCTTTATATTCCACTTCAATTATTTGCTTAAAAATTGAAAGAGGCACAATGACTATGTTCAAATTCCACTTCATTCAACTAACATTTACTGATGTTCCATTGTGTACTAGCCCTGCAGGGCCCTCAGAAGCACAGGACATGTGCTCTTACCTGCACTCCCATGCCTATTGCAGACATTACTAATCCATCAGCTTTTCCCTCCCATATTCCACACTCTCCGGGAAGTAGAAACCTCAAAATTTGTCTCAGCATGGCTTTCCAGGGAACCAGTACCAACTGATTGATGCTGCCATGGGAAAACGAAAACTATTTGCTATCCTAGTATTAAGTATTTTCTTATAAATTTCTTTCCCACTTAATTCTCATGAGTGGTAACTACTATTATTACTCCATTTTTACCCAAGAGGTAACTGTGGCTCACTGAGATCCTACCCAAATGCTAGTTATGAGACTGATGAGAAGTCTCTCTGACCTCTCATATTTAGCATGACAATCACCAGGCCTGCACTTTCTGGTAATCTGTGGGCCTGGCCCAGCATGGGTCTGCTTTCCTAGCCCCTGAAGGGAAATGTAAAAGGAATGAAAAAACTAATCTCTACCAGGTATACTAATCCCCCAGGTGGTAATAAGTATTCTTGCATTGGCCTGTGAAACCATCTGTATTTCTGTACTTTTATAAATGAAACTGTCAGATCTGGAAGGGGTTCAAGTAATAAATTAATTCAAATTCTTCATTTTAAATCAAGGCCTATTTTCATCTCGTTTAATCTTTAAGTCAGTCTTTGAGGTAGCCATATTATCCTTGTTTTATGAGGAAGCTGAGGCACAAAGTGGTTGAGTAATTTGTCTAAGGTTACAAAATTAGTTTAGTGGCACAGTCAAGCCTCAGATCTTTTTACTTTATAAGCCTGAATATTTAATGATACATTTTCTTTCCTGATCTCTTCTCTCTTTTCCCTTTAGAACATAAATATAAGGTAATCAATCAAAAAACAGTAGTTTATTTCTTCTTCCACTTCATTTTCATCCCTTTCCTTCTAAAATTCTTTTTATTTTTATTTATTTATTTGAGACAGAGTCTCTCTCTGTTGCCCAGGCTGGAGTACAGTGGCGCGATGTCAGCTTATTGCAACCTCCACCTCCTGGGTTCAAGCGATTCTCCTGCTCAGCTTCCAGAGTAGCTGGAATTATGGGCATCTGCTACCATGCCTGGCTAACTTTTGTATTTTTAGTAGAGACGGGGTTTCACCATGTTGGCCAGGCTGGTCTCAAACTCCTGACCTCAGGTGATTCACCTGCCTTGGCCTCCCAAAGTGCTGGAATTACAGGCATAAGCCACCATGCCTGGCCCTCTTTTTATTGAGCATATATATATATTTTAAACAATATATGATTGCTTAGTTATATATTTAACAAAGTTCCCTGAATCTTGTAGAGAGACCATGAAATACAGAGATGAGTCACAAACGGTTTGTGCTCTCAGGGAGATTACAGTCTGGCATGAGAAGGACTCACCAATCAGAGGCAATTCAAATGCAGTGTGGTTCTGACAGCACAAATACAGGAAATGAGGAAGCACAACATCTGAGTTCTGGACCCACTCAGAAGTGACCAGAGTAATTAATTATAGTTGCTGAAACAACCCCTAAATCTCAACAGTTTAACATAATCTGAAATGAGTCAGGAGGCTCTCCCCCATGGTGTGACTCAGGGACTCAGGCTGCTTTCATTACACATCTCTGCCACCCCTGTGGCCTCTTCAGAGTCCACTTCTGGATTCCTCCATCTGGCCTACTGTATAAATTGAACATTTGTGTTTCCCCAAACACAAACATTTGTTTAAATGTTCATTGTTTAAATTCTAATGCCCAATTACTGTATTAGGAATTGGAGGCTTTGGGAGGTGATTAGGCCATGAGGGTAGAGCTGTCATGAATGAGATTAGCGCACTTGCAAGAAGAGACACAAGAGCTTGGTCTTGCTCTCTGCTTTCTGCCATGTGAGAATATGAGAAGATAATCATCTGCAAACTAGGAAGTGGCCCTCACCAGACAACATATCTTCCAGTGCCCTCATTTAGACTTCCCAGCCTCCAGAACAGTGAGAAATGAATGTTTGTTGTTAAAACCACTTAGTCTATAGTATTCTGTTATAGAAGCCAGAATCGACTAAGACATCTGCCAATGAGAAGGAAGAGACAGAGAGTGTATGGCAGGCTGTGGAAGAGAGTTTAGAGATCAGATCTTGCAGAGGTGTATATTTTCATTGGCCATTTAGCCAATATAACTTATGAGCCTCTGGGGTGTGGACTGACTCAATGCTCAGTTTTCCTCTTCCTTATTATATAAAATGACTACATTCCCCAATTTTCCTTAAAGGTAAGGGTCCTGTAACTGGGTTCTGGACAGTGGAACACCCCTGACTCTCATGGTGTAGTCTCATCAGTCTGTGATATGAGAAACCTTTGTGGTGTTAAGCCATTGAGATTTTAGGATCGTTACAGCAGTTTTTGCTAAATTAACCTGACTAATAGAGATTCAATTTCTTTCATTCTAAAATGAAGATAATAGTGCTCTGCCATGAGAAGCAAATAATAAAGTGGGCATGAGAACTCCCAAGTGGTGTAATGTATTGTTTCCCATTATTCATTTCACCCTAGAAAAGCAGTTGGGATCTGGGGTACAGAGACAGCAAGGAAGGCCTCTCCGACCATTGTGTGGTGCAGGACAGGACATCAGGCTCTTCAGAGTCCACAGCAGGGTGAGCCTGAGCCACATGCTCCACAAAAAGAAAAGAATTTTTACCGGACTTCTTTCTTTAATAACAACCTTGTACACTTGTATCAATTCTTTCATTACAACATGAGTGGTCATCCCTAGCAAAGAGTCTGTTGGACAGTAAATGTCAGGTACAATTGAGCTAAGACTCTTTCCTGCAACATCTGGAGGGTTGTTTCCCCCACAGAGCTGCTCCTACCTTGGTCCCATTGCATCCATTTTGCTTGAATAATATGAATAATAAGCAGTGGTTTGCTGGAGCAGACTCACACCAGCTCAAGAGAGTCAGTTATGCACATCATTCCCAAGTCTTCATTCTGTGATGTCAGTAACTTGAAATCAGTCATGGTGGGAGTGCTTACACCACAGAAACAGGCAATGGGCAAATCATGGACTTTTATCTTCCTTTATTTCTTCATTTTCTTTTTTTCTGTGTGTGTGTTTTTTGTTTTTTTTGTTTTTTTTTTTTTTTAAGATGACTGTAGTATAAGAATTCACCAGCACACTACTGGTAATAATACAATTAGTAATAATAATAATGATAGTGGCTATTATTTCCTGCATGGTCACAATGTTCCAGGACCATACTTAATAAATGCTAAATATGTTTTATTTTACTTATTCCTTGTAACACTCATGGAAATTAGCTTGTCACTGTGTTACTCCAACTCCAAAGTGGAAAATAAAGCTCAGAGAAATTAGTAACTTGCTGAAGGACATGCACCAATGAATTGGGAGAACCAGGTTTTGAACACAGCTCTGTCTGACTCAATGCTTATATTATTTCTATTGTGTCATTAAATAAAAGGAGAATTTGAGTTTCAAAATTGGATTCTTGAGGGTTATAATAAGGTTGTTTCTACCTAGGGAGGGAAAGAATAATAATATACTTAAAATGCATCTGTCTTTGCATGAGATTACACAGTTTAGTAAAAACACTCTCTCACATGCTGTGGCTATTAATCCTCCAGGATCTCTGTGAGTGATTCTAGGCAGTCACTGCTGCACTCTTTTGGCAGATCAGTGGACTGGATTGATGCAGTTGGGTGGTTTGCTCTGGACCAAACAAAGATGGCAGGTGCAGATGTGGCCGCTGGGCCCTGGGTCTTCCACCATGCTGTCAAGTTTTATAACTTGAAAGATCATACTGCAGTCATATCTTGCCCCCATAAATTATGATTGCTTATTTATATATCCACCTCTGCCTATTCCACGTGAGTCTCCTGACAGTGGTCTTAGAGGTCTTCCATCTCGGTGGCTCCAGGGGAAAGCACAGTGGTGCCAGGCACATGGTGAATGTTTTATAAATGTCTGTTTAATGAATGGCTGAATGGATGGCAATGGAGTGAGGGAATCGATTTTCCTGACTTAATGAGGGAGAGATGTAATAGAAAGGCTGACAGGAAAGGGCCTGGTCCCCAGGATAGGAGGAAACAAAAAAAAAAAAAAAAAAAGAAGAAGAAGAAAGAGGGTACAAAGAACAGGGAAACAGTAGTCACTGGAGAGCATCTTGAGTTTCTTTATAGCAGTTTCCAAAGGCTTGTGCTAAGCTCAGCCCTCACAAACCCATTGTGAATTTGATGCTTTTTAATCAGCAAAACTGCAGGCTTTCTTTTGTGAATCAAGCAAGAGAGCCAGAGTCAAACAAGAGAGAGCAGAGAGGCAGCTGCCCCACTTGTAGACTTGGCCTTAGCTATGCCATCCTGACCTATGCCAAATGGAGCCCATGGGCCTGAGATGGAGGCAGTGTCTTTGCCATTTTGGCCAAGCATTATGCCTTTGGCCCTGCAGAACAACCGACTTTCCTCTTCAGAGCCAACTCTGCATCCCATCTGGCCTTGGGCATCCCTCATAGTTAACATCTCCTGGGCCTCTCACCTCCAACTCTTTAACTCCTCTTCCTTCACTTCTTCTCATTCTTGGCTCATTTTCCCATCTCCTCTTTCCATGTTGTCCGCCTCCCCCTAAACATGATACTTAATTCTGTTTCTTGACTCTGAAGTCTGGCTTTTCTCCGTGGCCACAAGCTGTACTTCTGATTATGCTACCTTTGACCTTAACGAGATAAACATATTGTCTAATCCAACCCAGCTGCCAAGACTACCCATGACAAGCTTGTCCTGAGCAGGGGCCCAGCATCCATGGCTTCTATTATTTTCTCCATGGAGAATGTGTTGGTCATGTTCGTGTTCCCAACATCTATGCCTCCCAAAATGATTTAACTATGTCAGTGGTTGCTCCTTCTTGATGGCACCTTAAAATCACCTGGGATGCTTATTTAAAATCCAATATCCACACCTATTGAAGATTTTATCTTAAAACATTTCAGAGATCATTCTAATGTGTGGTCAGGATTGAGAATCACAGGTCTAAGCCAATCTGTTAATCCTGTTTCCTTTGCAAGGGCATGCATGGGCCTGACATTTAATCATGAAGCAAGAGATACAAAGGGAAGCTGGGAGGTTCTGCAAGGAGGACACAAGAAAGAGACATTGCCCTTTCTCTGCATCAGGGTATGTCATTTCAGATGAACTGCAAAGAACTTCTGCTGTCATTTTGCAATGATGAAGGGACGCAAACAGCCTAGTGGGGTAGCTGACATGCTGAAGATGGTAGAGTCCAGTGAACTGGAAAGAGCTGGGTCCCCATCACATTACTAAACCAAATAACCAACTTGCCCTCTGATCTTATTTAATGAGATAATGTAGTTATTTACTGTGTAAATTGGGGGTCAGTACATTTTTTTTTTCTGCAAAGGGCCAAAAAGTAAATATTTTAGACTTTGCTAGTCACACAGTCTCTGAACCAACCATTCTGCCCTTGGACATGAAAACAGCTATATACATTAAATAATGAATGGGCATGACATAGTCCAATAAAATGTGATTTACAAAAACAGACAGTGGGTTGGATGTCACCTATGGACTGTTTGGCAATTCCCCATTTAGGTAATCCTGAGTCAGTGTGTCTTGTTACTTGCAGCCCAAGGCATGTTAAGTGATACAAGGATGATTCCCAAAACTGAGTCTGCATGAACAACTTTTCTCCCTGCTGAACCACAGATACACATATTTTGTGTCTGCTAGTCAAATCCTCCTTGATGTCCTACAGGTACTTCAAACTCAACATATTCAAAACTGATCTCATCTTCCCCATACCCATCCCTAGGTCTGCCCCTCCCCTTGAACTTCCCACTTAGCAAATGCCACCATCACCTTGAGCTGCTCAAATTAAAAAGCCCTGAATGACCTTAATTGCCTCTACTGTCATTAGTCAGCCAGCCACTATGTTCTGTCAATCCAGCTATAAAATATTTTTGCATTCTCCATCTATAATAAGCTATGTACTAAGTACCAGGTACATCCCAAAATAGTTTATAACAAAGAGCAATGCAGATGCAGCTACCACCCTCTCCAAGCTTAAGATAGGATCCTTGATGTACAATAGATAACATTATTAAAACCATTATTAAAACTCCTACATGCCAGCCTCCACCCTAGGCACTTTACAGAGATGGCTGTGATCTTCAGGACAAACCTGAGTGCACATATCATTCTCTGTTATTCACAGATAAAGAAACTGAGGTGAGGAAAAGTTGAATCTCTTACCCTTGGTCATGGAGGCACAGTGGGGGCAGCACCATAATGGGAGGCATATCTGTCCTCACATGAAAGCCCAGGTTCTCCTCACTACCTCTAGTCCACTGATTGTTCATCCTTGCAAGGGGTTGGCTTTCTGAACCAGTTGTCACTTTGGGAACACTAGATCAATCAGTTCGCAGGATGTCACCTGGATCTCACTTTGGCAAAAAGCCCATGACAAACTTCTCATCAGCACAAGGGCTGTGCAATTAGACACAGGCTATTAAAACATCTCATGTTCGAAATCAGTCACTCTCTGTTCTCTGCCAATTAGGACCACCACCTGTGGCCAGGCAGGGCTTTCTCACAGAGAACAACAAAAATCCAAGTGCTAGGAGGTAGGCAGTGGGGGTCCTCAGCGAGATACTCTTTCCAAAATCATGCATTGAGCTGCAATGAGCTGACATCGTGCCACTGCACTCCAGTCTGGGAGACAGAGAGAGACTCTGTCTCAAAAAAATAAATAAAAATAAAAAGAATTTTTTATTTTTCAGATAAATATGGCCCAAGCAGAGCTGAAATCCTCCAGCTGCTTCTTCCCTGTCATCTTCCTCTCACATTGCTAATTTGGAAGTGAGAGGATGGTTGAAAGAACACAACCCTAGAGCTGGGCAGATCTGGGTTCAAATTCTGCTGCCACCTTGGGCAAGTCACCCAAACTCCCTTTGGCCCTGCTGCCTCACCTTCAAGCTGCAACTATGCTACCTACCTACTTCCTAGGGCTACCCTGGGGGTAGAAGACAATGAGGTTTTTGGAGAAGCGAGAGAATTGTGGAGACCTGAGGAGTGGTCAGTGAGTAGCAGCCCTCTTCCCTGCTGTGGTTGCTGTAATGACAAGCTCTCAACTGGAGGCGCATAAGTTCATGGTAGCCCCTCTAGGTGGGGCTGGAAGACAAAGGTTTGTTGAGCTCTTAGTCGCTCAGGAGTCCCAGCCCTCCTTGAGGCTGCAGTCCAACACTGTGCTTGGCACTTTAATGTAATTTATTTAACTTCTCTTTAACCTTTTATCTTAATAATACACATTATTAAGCCATTTTCAGACAATAAAACCATGGTTCACCAATTGACAGCTATAAAGTAAATAGAATTCAAAGGTAAGACTTTCTGATCATGATGCTTGTGTTTTTTTAATTGCATTCTAAGTGCTTTTATACACCAAGGCAACACTCATGTTCCCTCACAATCTCTGCTTCTATCTCTGTCTCCCTGTGTCTCTCCCTGTCTGCACCCTGCCCTTACTTCTCCCCTCGCTTCCCTACTATCTCCTTCTTCTTCCTCCCTCCTACCTTCTCTCATTTTGTCTTTCCTTCAGTAGCCGGGGTACTCCCCAGCTGCCAGTATCTCTGGATTTAACCTGTCCTAATGTCCCCAGGTCTTAGAGAGCTCTGAGTTTCAAACCTTGGGCCTGGTTGCCTAATAACAAACCCTAACTCCCTAGGCCCTCCCACAGCCCTCAGCTCCCTCCCATGCTGTATGTAGCAGGCTTGGGGCCACTTTTCTTACCCTTCAAGGATGTCTATTTCAACCAATGGCTTTAGTATAAAACCACTGGCCTCTGGAGTCAGGGACTCAGAATGAGCATTGGTCCAGAGGTTGGAACCTTAGAGATATATCTGGCAAGAAAACGGTTGGGGACAAGCTAAACTGAAATTTCCAGAACCAGGGATTTATTTAACGAATGTTTACATAAATTCTTATTAACCACTTTTCTGGAATTAAAAGGTGTTCATTGTTTTCATAATCACTTCATGTTTCCTAATCCACACTGACATTTCTCTTTCCTCCAGGCCCTTCCAAGTCTTCCCTGAAAAACTGAAAGAAGTACGGTGTTATAAAACTCCTATGGGTAAGATTCGAGATAAGAGATGATGCCTAAAAAAGGAAAAAGGATTCCAGATGTATGACTAGTGACTTGGAAATCTGGCGGGAGCATTAAGGTGACATTTGAAAGTATCACCATTCTCAGGAGAGGCAATGTGATACAAAGGATACACCATGGGACTTAGAATTAGGAGACCTATATTTAAATCTCAGCTCCACCACAGGCTAGCTGCACGACCTTGAGATAATCACTTAATCTCTCTGGGCCTCAGTTTCCTCATCTATAAAATGAATGGCCCAGATATGATGATCTCTAAGATGACTCCCAGCTCTAAAATTCTGAAATGCTAAAATGGTTCAGTTCATTCTGATGGCCAATAAATGAAGGGTGATTCAGACTACCAGAGCAATTCATATTTTATTTATTTTTAAATTATGGAAAAGTTCCTTTGGCCAGCTATAGCGGCCCAATTCACTGCTGAAACAAATGCTCTGACTTCAAAGCTGTAACATTAGGTATTAAATTTAGAAAATATAAAGGGAATAAAATTGTGCTTTCCCATTTATAGCTTCATTAATAACTTTTACCTCATTAATAATGTGATCCATTTTTCAACCTCAGCAGGCAGGAAATATTTAGCAAAGAAAGAAGAGAATAAACTAACAGTTATTGCTTATGTACTATGAATTACTATTTATTGAGTACCTATAATAAGCTAGACACTATCCTAGAGATGTTCCTTATGTTATCCTATTTCACATTTCTAACTGCACCATGACAAAGGCATTGCTTTCCTCATTTTATAGATGAGAAATCTGAGACCCAACAGGATGTGACTTGCTCAGTATCATGAAACTAGTGAGGTCAATTTGAACCCAGGTCTGTCTGATACTCAGACCAACATTTTTCTTACCATATCATTTTTGAAATATTCTAAGCAGAGAGCTCCCTCTCAGTGGGACTAAGCAAGTAGTAATTAGGCAGGAATGCTTTAAGAGGGATCATCATGCTGGGAATAGAGTCTAAGTGGTTGGACTGGGTAACCTTTGTAGTCCCTTCTATTCTGAGAATCTAGTAATTCTATTACCTTAAGTCACTGTGAGTAGAGTAATAAGAAGCAAAATCACTAATCCTCCCAGAGAAGCTGCAAAATAGGTTCTTTTTATTTCTTTTTAATGTTTCCTACTACTGTTTTTCTTTCAAGAAGCATAACATCTCTCTGTAATTTAGGAGTCCACAACCTATTTCCCTCAACTACTACCCGTGTTCCAACCTTTTGACGACCCACTAGAACTACAGAATTATTATTCTACATTAAGACTTCTGTATAATTCTACCCATGAATTAGAATGAGGAATGTGAAATTTAATTCAACAGCATAGGAAATGTCCACCCGTAATCCCAGGCAACATTAAGCTAGGTTACTTCACTTAATAATGAACTCTCTTCTTTTTACTTCATGTGTTCAAGGAAGTGCTTAAATACCTAAGTGCTTAAATATATAAAGTTATGGCCACCAATACCCTAAAATAACTTTTTCTTCTTCCTTTTTAAGAGCCATTATCTCTGGAATTCCTGTAAGGAGCTTAGAATCTCTTTTTGAGCTTCCTCACTAAACAATAAGCTGAGGACAGAGATATGTCACAAGAAACTTTGTGTAGTGGAATGCTTCATGGAATGAATTCATCATTATTCATATTTAACCAAGGTAAATTCCAGCTATTTCTCCAACAAATGGACAACTTCAACTTAGATCAGGACTTCTATGAATGGTTCCTCTCAGAAAAAGAGGTATAGCAGGCTCTGTTAAAAAAAAAAAAAAAAAAAAAAAAATGTTCCTCTCCCAAGGTGGCCTGATATGCAGAGCTGACGCCCAGTGAGAAGTTGTGTAAAACTGCCTAGGATCAAGTAGCCTCTTAGGAAGAAAAGACCAGCCAGGTGTGGTGGCTCACGCCTATAATCCCAACATTTTGGGAGGCTAAAGTGGGCGGATTACTTCAGGTCAGGAGTTTGAGACCAGCCTGGCCAACATAGTGAAACCCCATCTCTACTAAACAATACAAAAATTAGCCAGGGGTGGTGGCACACACCTGTAATCCCAGCTACTTGGGAGACTGAGGCAGGAGAATCACTCGAACCCGGGAGGTGGGGGTTGGTTGCAGTGAGCCAAGATCGTGCCACTGCATTCCTGCACTCGAGCCTGGGCATTGGAGTGAGATCCTTTGCCCCCCACCCAAAAAGAAAATAAAAGAAAAGACCTGGACCCTGCTAGTTCTCAAATTATGTCAACCAATGAAAGCAAGTGTTACAGAAGTGAAGTCACCATAGAAAAAAGGAAAATTTGAACTAGTGACCTGACCTGAATGCAAATCCATAGCTCAGGGGCTTAGAGAAAAGACAGGTTTGAATCCAGCATGGGGTGGACACTGGAAGTCCCTCCAGGCCTTGTCTTCCTAGAGTGGGTGTCACGCACTGGGCACAAACCCTGAGCATGTGTGTATGACCTAAATCACCATTTACTATGTGCCGTCACTATTTTAAATGCTTATTATGGATTGACTCATTTAATTCTTAATAATAACTGCATAAGGTAGTTACTTCATTACGACTATTTTATGGATGAGGAAGCTGAAGATTAAAGATTAAATAATTTTCCCAAATTCACATGGCTAGCAAATGGTAAAGCCTGGATAGAGCTCCAGATATTCCAAATAAAACTCCAGAAAGGGATGTTTCCAAAAGAAAATAAGGGAATTCCTACTAATAAGGATAGATGGTGAACCAATCGCTTATGTGGAAAAATAAGAGGACCGTGAGCATATGAGTACCTACAGCTGGAAAAATGAGGCAAGTATGGAATATGGCCTCCAAAGACCAAAGCAGATGATGGTGAAAAGAGGGCAGTTTGTATTGTCAGAGCAGAACTGGCCCAAGAGAATGGAAGTCTGGAGGTAAATGTAGAAGTGGTATGGGGAAAGATTAGAAAATTAGGTAAAATGAAAGGGTGAAAGAGTGGGTCTGAAACGGCAACAGGGAATGATCTGGATCAATCCCAAGTAATAGGAAGCATCCAATGAAGTTGAGGTAGTACAAATGTGATGAGAAGCTGCCATTGTGTTCAGAAGCAGCAGGAGGCTGGAAACCAGAGACAGAGTAGGTGGTTTAAAACTATCTTTTTCCTCTTATAAAGCTATTCCTGACCATCTGGGAAGGATGGCTTCTAAGGGGTTGGCAGAAGGCCTCAATAGAGAATTTAGGCTAGGAGCTGCCCTCTCTGAGAAACCTAGACAGAGCCCGTGGGCGGACCCCTTAATAAACCCTTCCTCAGAAGCCAAGCTTCTAACCTCGAAACACCAGATACCTCGAGAATCTGCCTGCTCTTAACTTTTCCCCAAAGCATTATTCTGGGGCTTTCCAAGACACTGAGTGCCAAACTATTACACCAAGCTGACCTCCAAGCTTCATGGGCTGGTGAAATGACAACTGAGAGGTATCAGAAGCTCCTAGTTACCTCTCAGTATGCAAGACAGAAATGCAAAGGCAATGCTGTGGGGATGCTAGAGAGATTCAAGTGATGCCCTCAGGAAGGCAAGTTCAAATCTGATCATCAGCCCCTATGGAGATTCAAGTGAGAAGGTTGCATCTTGCTTTGGCAGGATGGACCTGAGTTTGAGTACAGATTTGCCTCCAGGGACTTCAGGCAACTCCCTTTCCCACTATGCACTTCAGCAGAGGATGAGACTAAATGACCTCTAAATTCTCTGGAGTTTGCCTATTATTATTATTACTATTGATAGCAGTAGACTGAAAGGCATGACTCATGGTATGTTAAAAAACATTTACTTCTTAATTTCCTGCTGTCTCCTTAAAATAAAATCAATTACGGTAAAAGCAAAATCCTTATCCTTTATATGTTTTCATATTTATGAGTATTTCCTCTAAACCACATAATATAACTTGGCACTGCACTTTGGAATTTCATTTCTATTACATCTTAGTATCTAGTCCAAGTTTTAATTTTAAGTTCCGGTTACTGTATCACCTTCATTATCATCACCACCACCAATACAATCATCATTCATTACTTATTTTTCTAAATAGCCTATGAGTTTGTTGGGAGTAAAATCCCTTTTGTCTGATTTTTTAATCCCTAAGAGCACTGAATACAATGCCTCACATGACATAGATCCTCCATAAACATAGTGTGAAGGACTAATGATAATTCACACACTCAACATTTCAGTCCAACTAAACAACTTGAAAATTCTCTGAAGACACTGAGATCCTTTCCCCAAATGTCCTTACATTGTTGTACCTTTTGCATGGCATTCTTTGCCCTTCTCTACCATGCTCTAAGATGCAGCTCAAATAATACAATGATACAATTTTATGAAAAGTTTAAAATAAACCTCTCCAATACCCCCAAATATAAAATAACAGCTCTAGTAAGGCCTTTCCAGAGCCTCTCTGGAAATCTTTACCACCCCCAGCCCACAGCCAGAAACACACACCCCTCTCCTTGTACTTAAAATAATGCATTATGTCTGGTTGTATAATTGTCTCTTCAACCAGATTAGGGACTCTGTGTTAAAATCACCTGGGAAGCTTTTACAAAACTACTAGTGGCTGGCTCCATTCCAGATCAGAAGAATCAGGTTCTCTGGGGTGGGGTCTGGATATTGGTATTTTTATTCTCTCCAATAATCTAATATGCAGACAGAGTTGGGAACCACTGTATAAAATGATGAGGTACTAGAAGGCAAGAACTACGGTTTGTCTCTGCAAGTCTAGTTCTTAGCAAAGATTACTACCCAATAAATAATTGTCAAATGAATGAGGTAGGAAGCATAATAGAAGTATAAGAATAACTTATATAAGTCTCTTCCTACAAGTTTATTTTAAAATGTTGTGAGATAAACAACTATATATTAGTCTATGACTTCTGACTTATTGGACAACTTTGTTTAATCATATCAAACACTTAAATTACCTAGGACCCAACGTCTAACTAAGCAGTTTTCCCAGTGGTGGTAAACATGTTCCTAAAAGAAATCTAGATGGATCCTGCAAAAATATGAACATTAAGGTAGTTCATTAGCATAGCCTCTAAGTCCAAAAGCTGGACCTCCAAAGCCCCGTCATGTAATGTAGATATATTTCAAGGTTGTTATCTCACAACTGTCAAACCCAGCCTCTTGTTGCTTTCTGCTGTGTAATTTATCCCTGAGAGTGGCATGAGAGTTTTTTTATTAATTTGTTTGTCAAGCAACACTCTCAGCTCTCTTGTAATTATGTTGCCTGTTAGTAGCATTAAGTACAAACATAGCTCTTGATTTTCACTTGTTAATTTGTCCCTCTCCTACATTTAGATATAGCAATAGATATAGTCATAAGATCAGAAAATTGCTGATGGTCAGGAGAGGGCAACATAAAGGCCTGTGTATCTTTGCCAGTAATTAATATGCAATGAACGAATGCCATACGGTGGAAAGATCACAAAAGAAGCTTGGGGTTTGACTTGGCCTGAGTCATTTGCACTGTGTCTTTGGACAATTAGCTCACCTCTTTGCAGCTTGAACAACCCATCTCAAAAATGAAAGATAATGAAATCTATTTCAAATGCTTAGCAGAGTTATTATGTGCATAAAATAAGACAACAGATAAGAAAAATACTTAGTAAAATACAAACAACTATGCTAACATGCTTCTCTCGTTCAGATGCAAACATTCTGTATACCCACTGTGTCATGGGCTACAGTGATATAAATAATGATGATTCTTATCACCATTGTTATCATCAGGATTATGCTGTTATAATGAAGTCCTGGTATCTTGTGGTGGTTAATTTCATGTGTCAACTTGGCCACAAGGTGCCCAAACATTTGGCCAAACATTATTCTGGGTGTGTCTGTGAGGATGTTTCTGGATGATATTAATATTTGAATTGGTAGACAGTAAAGTAAATTGCCTTTTCTAATGTGTGTGGGCCTCATCCAATCAGTTGAAGACCTAAACAGAACAAAAAGGCTGAGTAAGAAGGAATTTCTTTCTGCCTGACTGCCTTCACCTGAGGCATCATTTTTCATTTCTGTCTTTGGACTCAAACTGGAACTAAACCAGCAGCTATCTTGGGTACCCAACCTGCTGCCTGCAGATCTTGGGACTTGTCAGCCTCCATAATTGCATGAGTCAATTCTTTATAATATATCTATCTACCATCTATCTCTCCACCTATCTCTCTGTCTATCTATGTGTCCTTCTTTCTTTCTCTCTCCCCCTTCCTTCTTCCTTCCTTCCTTCACTCCCTTTTTCTCTCTTTCACACACACACACACACACACACACACACACACACACCCTACTGGTTCTGTTTCTCTGGAGAACCCCTTACACATCTCTAGCAATATAAACAGTCCTTGGGGAGGCTTCAGAAATAACTCTGTAAATACAATATCTTATATTGCCAGAAGTGTTTTCGTGGTCATTAGAATCAGCTGGCCAGCTTTAAAAACATCAGTTCCCAGCCCTGAGAGATTAGATCATCTGAATCAGTACCTCAAGATGGCAGAACCTGGGAATCTGGACTTCAACAGGTTTCCTAGTAATTCAACTCACTAGCCATGTTTAGGAACCACCCAAATAAGTGGTTTGGTTGAGAAAACTAGAAACCAAAGATCTGTCTGATGTCTAAACTTTCATCACTTCAGCCTCATAGATTTTGTTTCTCTTGTGTCCTATTAAATGTAGATGAACTATATATATATATATATACACACACACATATATATATATAGCCTTTAACCATAAATTTAGAGTATAGTTATTTTGAATTCAACCCTGATCATATTCCTCCTGTGTCTTTGGGGTCCCCCATTGGCTATCAATAAAATCCAATTTCCTTAAGATGGCATCCAAGTCCCTCTAAAATAGGACCCCTGGAGAAGTCTCCAGCCTCATCTCTCACCACAGTCATTTACATACATCCTAAATCCAACTCTCCAATGAGTGCTTGTTCCAGTTTCTGACCCTGTGCGTTGTTCTTGTTCTCACCTCCACCTGGAGGGCCCTGTCACCCCAAACACTCATCCTTCAAGTTTTAACTAAAATGGCATTTTACTCATGCAACTTCTCTAATAGCTCTCTAATATATTGCTTTATATCATAGCCATTTGTGTGTGTGTCTCCCTCAAGAATAGGGACTTCTCAAAAATCAAGCTACATGCTGCAAGTGCGTGTACCCAGAGCTCTGAATCTGGCACATGTAAGGTTCATATGCATTCAATGAATTGATGCAGGCTTATATTTCCTACATAGTTACCAAAACGAAAAAATTTACAAGTTGGGCATTTTGTTGCAAACGTGGAACGAATATGGCAAGAAGGCATAGAGTGTAGGCTGAGCAGCACAGTGCACTGTTTAGAAGCAAGAGGCTTCAATCTAGGCTCCATTTCCATCTCTTACTCATTAATGATATGAGGGTCACTTTATTAAGACTTCAGTATCTCTGTTTATTCATCCCTGAATGAGGATGATGATGGTGTCAATCTCACAAGGCTATTATGGGGATTAACTATGCTAAGAACTCAGTACATCATCAGGATGCATCATATAAACCATTGAGTAAGTTATACTTGTTATTGGTGCTCCCTTATTATTTCATTGATGTTTGAGCAAGTGAGTATAGTCCTAGAAATAGAAGACTTCTGATTTACAGGTGCAAAGAAAAGTGGAAGAATCCTTAAGCTAACTTATCTTGTGGGCCATTTCCATTTCTGAAGGGCATCCACCTCAGAGGAAGAAAAAGCCAGAGAATTATGCCTTTGTCTTTCATGGGTTGCTCCTTTCCCTGATGCAGTCCCTCAAAGAACATAGATCCATGGGAGATTTGTGTATGTGCTCTGTTTCCCAATAGTTAAAGCAACTCATTTGTCACCACTAAGCATTCATCCTTTTTCTGGAGGTCAATTCACCAGGTGCCTGCACCTGTCCAGGGCAAGCCTGACAGACCAGGGGCAGTTGACCTCACAGCTATTGCACATGAGACTAATCTTCTCTTTGACTCGTGGTAGAAGAACAAATGGACCAAATGTTGGCCCAGGCCTGGAAACTCTAAAACCACCCACCCTTTGAATTTTGAAAAGTGACCTTAAATGCCATTAGATAGAAACCACTGCCCTGTGACAAGGCTGAGGCCCAGATCAGTGGAAATAACGTATAATAAAGCACAGAGCTGGGGTTGCCAAAGACCATGACGTGTATGACAAAGACAGTCTTGTTCTGGGAGACATGTGAAAAGAGAAAGACAACGTTGTGAGGTTTTTATAAAAGCAAATGGATTGGATTTTAAAATGTATATAGAGACAGGGTCTCACTATATTGACCAGGCTGGTCTCAAACTCCTGGCTTCAAGGGATCTCTTGCCTCAGCCTCCCAAAGTGCTGGGATTACAGCCATGAGCATGGCCAGCCTTGCTTGGATTTTTTTTTAAATCTGAGGTTAAGTTCTTCATACTTTTATAATATTAAAGTTAATTTTCTTTATAACAAAATAACGATAGTCAGTGGCTGACTTGTTTCTTCAGTGTCCTTACAGCTAGATAAATAAAAGTTGGCAGCTTTCTGTCCTTCTGCACAATTTTGTGGTGTTGGTTATTTTACTAGTCTATGAAATTCTCAAAAGTTTGGGGCCCTTTGATATTAGGGTTGAGAAAAGAGGCTCTAGAGTCAGAAAGACCTGGGCTGTCTGCTTTGTTCTTCTTCCAATTTGTGTGACTTTGAGCTATTTATTTAACTTCTCAGAGTCTCTAAAATGGCAACAACAATAATAATTTCTACCTTACAGGATCATCGCATGATGAAAAAAAGATACCAGATGGCATGAGGTTAGCACTGGGCCTGACACAAAAATCATAATAATGGGTGGTTAAATAGGTTTTCCAGAATTCAACCATATAGATGAAACATAGAAATAAAAAGCAAATGCAGAAAGAATTAAGCATTTAATTTCCCTATGTGGAATTCCTCCTCGATATAGTCTGCATGCTTTGAGGACTGCTGGGTTTAGATTTAGACAAGTCTAAGTTGATACGCTACTAACTCAGGCCATTTTCTGATCTAATAAATTTAAATAAGGTAGCTCATTTCTCTGAGCTTCTGTTTCCTTATCTGTAGAATATAATTGCCATCACAGAACATCAACACACTAGGTATTTTACACACATCCTCACTTAATATATGCAGCTATCCTACAGGATAGGCACAGTTGATTATTATCTGCAGTAGCTATGTTCTATAAAGTTTCACAAATACTGAACCATTGCTCCTAGGGGAAACACAGGGTCATGTTCCTGCAAGGCTCTGGTCAAAATATTTTCATCAACTGATCAATATGTAACCTTGTTTTACATGTTTCTGTTTAAAGACATCTTAATATATTATGTTGATTCATTAACATTGAACTCATAGCCAGCAGCACTGTAACTCATGCCTGAATGAAGCTTATCTAACTCATGTATTTTCTCCGTAAAGCAAATCCCATGTGCTTTATGAAATATGGGAGTGTCCTGTCTTAGGAACACCAGGCAGCTTCAGTACTATGTCTAGGGGCCATATTAAACCGTGAAATTACCAACAAAAATCACACACAAAAAATGCTAAACATGTCACCACGAAAAGGATGCTTGTTCATAGTAAGAGGGCTGGAACAAGAAGGCAGAGAAGATCACCTTGTACAACCTCAGCTGAGAACACGCATGTCAGGTGACTCAAATTTTTTGACATTTTGTATATGTCTGTTGATGACCACAAAAGCACTATGAGTACTGATTTTGGGGTTACAAATAAATTTTAGTGAGTAGTCAAATTTGCAAATGTGGAATCTGCAAATGATAAGAATCAACTGTACTATTCTCTTCATAGACAAGAAATCTAAGGCTGAAAGAATTTATGTCATACAACTGCATAGTGGTTAAGTTGAGTTGAAACTGGGTATATATGTCTCCAAAGACCCATGTTATTTCTATTATTAACACAGTACCCCCCATGTCCTGGTTATCCTAGGAAACAGAAGTGGTATGAATGGCTACCTCACAGAAACACGGTGAGGATCAAATTAAGCACCTTGAAGGTGTTTTTTAAACCACAGAGCATCATACAAACATAAAGGATTGTTATAAGAGGGTTCAATTACAGTGAGGTTATACTATCTAACACTAAGGCCAACTATAATGAACTCCCTGATTCTCCCACAGTAGAAAGAGACCAAGTTAAGAATCAGACCTTGAGAGGTTTGTGTCTGGGTAGCCCTTATCCCAGCAAGCAACGACAAGCCAGTGATTCAAGCTAATTCAATGCAGCCTCAGTGGGATTGCTCTTCTAGAGTTCTGAGAGCAAAAGAAGTACTTACAGTATATTTTAGTTAAAGGATCAAAATGCAGGTTGGATGCACTTAAAAAAATGCTTCTGATGTCAAGTTCACTTACAATTGCTGTTACAAAAATCTGCCACCCAGGGCCCCAAAAAATCAACACAGTATCATTAGCCAGCAGTGCGAATATTGACTAACAGGGGTGTTGTCTCAAAAACAATCCTGAAGTTATAGCTATGCCTCAAAAGGGGAGGGGGCTGGGAGCCCACAGGCACCATGTTAATTACAAAAGCGTATTTAATAATTGAGGCCAGACTCATCCAACGTAGAATTTGAAAAATTAACCATCTCTGATAAAAAGAATCAGTAAAGACAGAAAGGACTTAAAAATGTTCATAGACTTTAACTCACTAATGACACTTCAAGAATGCTAACAAAATGATCAGATGAGGAAAAATATTGATGCATAAAGTTGTTCATAGTGTAGTTATTTCCAAATAGCTTTAATAAATAATGGGTATTTGGTTTAAATATTATGCTATATCCATACAATAAAAAACTAAGTGTAAATAAAAATTATTTTAAATAATTTTTAATAATACTGGAAAACAGTCAAAGTGTAATCTTAGTAAAAAAAATAAATAAATAGAGACAGGATACAAAAAGTATGAATCATCCAGGTGTAATCCTGGCACTTTGGGAGGCTGAGATGGGCAGATCACTTGAGTCCAGGAGTTTGAGACCAACCTGGCCAACAAGGCGAAACGCTGTCTCTACTAAAAATACAAAAATTAGCCAGGCGTGGTGGCAGGTGCCTGTAATTCCAGCTACTCAGGAGGCTGAGGCAGGGAGAATTGCTTGAACCTGGGAGGCAGAGGTTGCAGTGAGCCGAGATCACACCACTGCACTCCAGCCTGGGTGACAGAGTGAGACTCTGTCTCTGAAAAAAAAGTAAAAATAAAAGTATGAATCAAACTGTGTGTGTATTACTAAAAACAAGCAAAGAAACAGAAATACTGAAAAGGAACATGTTAAATATTAACAATGATTTATTGATTTGGGAAATTTTAAGTAATTTGTATTTATTTTTTATGTCCAAGATTTCCACAATAAGCATATACAATTATTTTTAAGGTGAGGAGGCAAACAGTACAATGAAAGTACGATCCAATCTGCTATCAAGCTCCACACTCAAAAGAATGCTTTGATGAACAGAGCCACAGATTAAACAAGATTTTGCCTGTTCATCTAACAGGTCACTGATCTGTAAAAATATCAGATGTTTTCAGATTTTTCAAATCATTTATTATTAAGCAACTAGTTGGACTGCAGCCAACTTCACAAAGAACATGAGATGGCCCCATCCTCAGAAAAGCCCCTGGGGCGGGCCAGGGTTTTCGTCTATTCACCTTTGTACTGCCAGAACCTTGTGCCTGCAAGAGAGCAGGAACTCAATAAAAACGTATTGAAAGAGTGAACACGTAGGGAAATAGGCTGCCCCACAGTCACAGGTCAGCAGACATCAGTCTTTCATTCACACATACAATCATTCAAAAAGGTATGAACCACTTACTCTATATACTTATGACTAGGCATGGATGGCCTTCAAGACATGCAATAACTGGTGATGGTCCTAATACATAAACAAATGAAGGACTTTATGAAATAAGAAAGGTGTGGATAAAATGCTAAGGGAGTTCCTAAGCAGGAAGAACTTCTCCAGGTAGGAAGTTCAAAGATGTATTCCTGGATGGAGGGGGATTTTGAGCTGGGTTTTGAAGGTTGAGCAGAATTTGGGCATGAGTGAACAAAGTGGAGAGAGGGTATCACAAACTGACACATGTGCTAATGAGATGAGTTAAGTCCTGAATGTGAAAATGTATATGGCTTACAGAACAAAAAAAAATGCTTCAATTTGGCCAGAGCACGGGGATGGAAGGGAAGCAGGGAGGCTGAATGGAAGCACAGAGGCAAGGCTCAAGTAATGCACTGGGACCGGGTTATGTGGAGAGAGTTCTGAATGTTAAGATTTGCTTTCTTCAGTATATAATGGAGAACTGTGGAAAGGCTTTGAGTGGGAAGTGATCTGTTCAGAGAAATCTTTAAGAAGATGCTTGGCAGCAATAGGTAAAATGGATGGGAAAAAAGAGAGGCAGGACCTGAAATGATAAGAATCTTCAGTGAACAGGCATGAATGCTCAACCAGAGAAGCGCTGGAAACTCAGCTCTTAGTTTCTTCCATTATCAGGATGGCTTCATCTCTGAGCTGCCAGATTTCCTTTGAGATGCTGAGGACCAACTATTACACAAATGCTTAAACCCTGGGCTCAGCCCCCAGCCCCTGTATGCCTCCTCCCTCTCGGAGGAAGCTGAATTGCTTTGCAAATATATGCAGATACATGCGAATAACAAAGCCATTAACATGTGCCCTAAGCCTCAAAGGGAAAGGTTTGCTTTGATCAAAGCTCATAATGGGATATATCCAAGGGGCAGAAAAAACGATATCCTGCTCAGCCCAAACTGAGCTGAGGAAGGTTTAGACTCTGGAGCAGAAAGCCCTGCCTTAGTAACTGCTATTCAGCCAAATACTCAGGTGCACGGTGTTTCCCTTCTATACCCCCATTTCTTGAAATTGTAAAAAAAACCTTCCCTTTGCTTCATTTTATCACAGCTGCAACTACTGATAGAAACGTGTGTGTGTGTGTGTGTGTGTGTGTGTGTGTGTGTGTGTGTGTGTGT